>NC_141691.1:101328289-101481789 GCF_964263255.1 Lissotriton vulgaris
AATGGCTGGGATTCACTCAAGCATTCTATTCATCACTTTGGTATTGATGTCCTAAGTGTGACGGGTATCCGCAGAGGAGGGTCCCCTGCTCACTGCCACTGGAATCAAGTATACCTGACTAATTAGCCTTAATAACGGCATAACTGCTCCTGGGCAGCTTGTGTTCCAGTTCAGGGAGGACCTGGCTGAGGAAAAGCGGTCAGAGTACAACCGATGCCCAGGCTGCTGGCGCAAGTCAAGTCAAGTCAAAGAATTTATATAGCGCACTACATACCCAGAGGGTCTCAAGGCGCTTAGGGAGGGGAGGAGGATTACTTGTCAAATATCCACTTTTTAAGTTGCTTTCTGAATGCTAGGTGGTTCTGGGTAAGGCGAAGGTAAGTGGGGAGTGAGTTCCATGTTTTAGCAGCCAGGTATGAGAAGGATCTGCCTCCCATGGTGGTCTTGTTGATGCGAGGTACAGTGGCGAGGGCTTGGCTGGAAGAGCGTAGTTGGCGGGAGGGGGTGTAGAAGGACAGTCGTGAGTTGAGGCATTCTGGTCCGATGTCGTAGAGTGATTTGTGTGCGTGGGTTAGCAGTCGGAAAGTGATCCTCTTATTGACGGGTAACCAGTGGAGGTCTTTCAGGTGGCCAGAGATGTGTTCGTTGCGCGGGATGTCTAATATGATCCTGGCTGAGGCGTTTTGGATTCGTTGGAGTTTCTTCTGGAGTTTAGCGGTAGTACCTGCGTAGAGGGTGTTTCCGTAGTCCAGTCGGCTCGTGACCAGAGCATGGGTGACTGTTTTTCTGGTTTCGGTGGGGATCCAGCGAAATGTTTTTTTGAGCATGCGGAGAATGTTGAAGCAGGATGAGGATACGGCGCTGACTTGTCTGTTCATTGAGAGTGAAGAGTCCAGGACAACGCCTAGGTTCCGTGCGTGGTCTGTCGGGATGGGTGCTTTTCCAAGGGCTACCGGCCACCAAGAGTCGTCCCATGCCGAGGGGGATGTACCTAGGATGAGGACTTCTGTTTTATCTGAGTTCAGTTTCAGACGGCTGTGTTTCATCCATTCGGCAACTTCTTTCATTCCTTCGTGTAGGTTAGTTTTGGCGGTGCTGGGTCATTGGTGAGAGAAAGGATCAGTTGAGTGTCATCCGCGTAAGAGATGATGTTGAGGTTGTGTTGGCGGGCGATGGCCGCGAGGGGGCTCATGTAAACGTTGAAAAGGGTGGGGCTGAGTGAAGATCCTTGTGGTACGCCGCAGATGACTTCAGTGGCCTCTGACTTGAATGGTGGGAGGCGGACTTTCTGAGTTCTTCCGGAGAGGAACGAGGTGATCCATTCCAGTGCTTTTCCTTGTATTCCGATGTTTCTGAGGCGTTGTAAAAGGGTGTTGTGGCAGACTGTGTCGAAGGCTGCAGAGAGGTCGAGGAGGATGAGGGCGACTGTGTGTGTCTCCATTGTCCAGTAGAGTTCGAATGTCGTCTGTTGCTGCGATGAGGGCGGTCTCAGTGCTGTGTTTTGCTCGGAAGCCAGATTGTGAGGAGTCGAGGGATTTGTTGGCTTCGAGGAAAGCGGCGAGCTGGTTGTTGACAGCTTTCTCGATTACTTTGGCCGGGAATGGAAGGAGCGAGATGGGGCGGTAATTTTTGAGTTCGGTGGGGTCCGCTGTGGGTTTTTTCAGAAGGGCGGTGAGTTCAGCGTGTTTCCAGCTTTCCGGGAAGGTGGCGGAGTTGAAGGAGCAGTTGATGACATCTCGGAGGTGCGGTGCTATGACGGAGTCTGCTTTGCTGAAGATGTGGTGAGGACATGGGTCTGTGGGGGATCCTGAGTGGAAGGAGTTCATCAGGCGGATGGTTTCCTCAGTGGAGATTGGGCTCCACTCGTTGAGGGTGTTCAAGGGGGGAGAATGTTCAGCATATGGTTGGGTGGGTTGGTCTCCAGGTTGGTTGTCGAAGCTGTTGTGGATGTCTGCAATTTTGTTGTGGAAGAATGAGGCTAGGGAGTCGCAGAGGGCTTGAGAGGGGGTGATGTCGTTGGAGTTGGCCGAGGGATTGGTAAATTCCTTGACGATGTTGAAAAGTTCCTTGCTGTTGTGGGCGTTGTTGTCAAGTCGATCCTTGAATGCTGTTTTCTTGGCCTTTCGGATTAGTTGGTGGTGTGTGCGGGTGGCGTTTTTGAAGGCGTCCTTGGTGCTAGTGGTTGGGTCTTTTTTCCAGGCCTTTTCAAGGGAGCGGCAGAGTTTCTTGGACTTTTTAAGATCATCGTTGAACCATGAGGCCTTCTTGCTGCCAGGTTTGTTTTGACGTTTTTTCAGTGGTGCTAAGGTGTCAGCGGTGTTGGATAACCATAGGGTGAAGTTGGCGGCGGCTTGGTCTGGGTTGGAAGAGTGGGCTGGGGTGTTTAGAAGGAGCGATGAGGAGATCTGGTCGATGGTGATTTTGTTCCAGTTTCTTTGCAGAGTTGGTTGGAGGTGGTTGATGGGTATTGGCTTGTTGTAGGTGAAGTGAACGCAGCTGTGGTCAGTCCAGAGGAGATCCGTAGTGTGGCTGAAGGAGACATGATTGCTGGAGGTGAAGATGGGGTTGAGTGTGTGACCTGCGATGTGGGTGGGGGAAGTGACCAGTTGTTTAAGTCCGAGGTTGGCGAGGTTGTCCAAGAGGGTGGTGGTGTTGCGGTCGTTGATCTTTTCAAGGTGAAAGTTGAGGTCTCCCAGAAGGATGTAGTCTTTGGAGGGGAGCGCGTGTGGAGTGATGAAGTCCGTGATGTCTTCACTGAATTTTGCGCGGGGTCCTGGTGGTCTGTAGAGGAGGGTGCCTCTGAGTGTGGTCTTGGGGTCGATGTGGATCTGGAAGTGAAGGTGTTCGGAGTTGGCGAGGTTGGCGTCAGAGCTGGTTGAGATGCGGATTGATTTTTTATGGACGATAGCGATTCCTCCTCCTGTGTGGCCGGTACGGTCCTTGCGTGTGATCTTATAGTCTTCAGGGATGGCGATGGTGATGTCTGGGGCGGAGGAAGCGTTCATCTATGTTTCTGTTAGGAAGGCGACGTCTGGAGAGATGGTGTCTAGTAGGTTCCAAAGGTCAATGGCGTGCCTGTGGACCGATCGGGTGTTGAGAAGGATGCATTGTAGGTGGTTGGGGTCAGGAATCTGAGGTGTGATCGTAGCGGAGTTGGTGACGGTACCGGTGAATTTGCAAGAGTAGCAGGAGAAAGGTCCATGGGTGTGTCCAGGAGCGGCTTGGACGCAGTCGGGGTCGCGACCGGGGTTAGGGGCTAGGAGGGTGGAAGCATCGTAGGTGATGCGGGAGGGCTGGGCAGCGCGAGGGGCAGGGGGTCCGGCGCTGGGCGCAGTCCAGGCGCGGATGGGCGTAGACGGGCTTACCTTTGGCGCACCTTCGGCGAGGCCGTAGCGCGTGGACGCTGCGCGTGGGGGCATAGGTCATAAATGGTGGATGGTGGAGGGGGTGGAGCGTGGGAGGGGCAGCTGGGAGGCGGGATCTGGGAGGAGCCACGAGGAGCTGCCGAGGGTAAACACAGCTTCAATGTAGGTAAATACTGCAAATGCACAATCGTCTCTATGCTGAAGTTAGCAGTAGTGCGCAGCAGGACCTCTATAAAGTACAAATAGGCAAAAACTACTGAGCGCCGAGCACAATACTGAAAAATACAATTAATTAAATAATTCTGCACAAAGAAACGATACCGAGCGCTGAGTGCGCTTAATCAGCAGGCAGGCAGGTAGGCAGGAGCAAATGCAGCCAGCAGTGAGTTCAGCGTCTGGGGGAGGCAGAGGGCGAGGGGAGCAACCGCACAGGACAGTGTCCACGCAAGACGCCTCTTAGTTCCCATCTTGAACAGTTATCAAATAAAGAGACAGGCGCTGGAAGCAGGGACGAAAGAACAGAGTTTTATTTCTCATGAGGAGAGCCTGTCATTTCGGACACACACACAGTGTCTTCAAGAGGTGCTCTAACAAGTTTCTCTGAGGCTTCGTCTTTTATACACAGATTTATGATGTACAAACATTCCTTATTGCAATAAAGACACTTTGAAGTATGAAAAGACATCCCTGTTTCAGACCCATTCCCACACGTAACTACAGTAGAGGTCCCACCCCATATACAATAGGAGGGGGCTATCACACAGCTGGATGTTCCGCCGATTCTTAGAATGTGTGCACCTGACCGGATCGCAGGGGGTGGGGAGGCCATGATCAATAGTAGCTCCTTTGAAGAGGGGCGACTCCATACAGTAGGGGGCAATAAACTGTATCCTCAGGCTAGGTGATGACCGGGGATCCGTGCAAACAATCGGGCTCAAAGGAAGGGGTCATCAATAGAGGGGTATTCATGAAGGGAAGGGTGGTGTTGGTCAGGCGCGAGGTGCGATTCCCAGGGGCAGAGTCACGCAGAAGGAGAGGTTTTATGACTTGTGCATGTGAGAGCGGGGGCAGCCATGGTGTGCGGGGGATGCTTGCAGGGTCAGGGGAGTGCGCTGGCGATCGATCGTGAACAGGGAGACCATGGTACCTAAAATGGCTGCCGTGCATATGCGTGTATGGGCCTACGCCGGCGTGATGAGGCGGTCAATGCTTCGTGGTATTCGTTCTGCTTACAGTGAGAGATATGGCGAACACAAATGAACGCCGCTTATGTACATTTACATTTGTCATTTTTCACAGTCGCCGCTTTTTAACATAAGTTAGTTCATTTCCGTGTTTATCCTAACTGGCGGGGTGTACATGTAGCCATGTGTGGTCAATGAAATAGCGTTTGTCAATTCTACCGGATTGCGTATAACCATGTGCAGTCGATGCGATAGGCGGAATGCAATACATATGAATTCACATTTGTCGGGTTATACATACAAGTCTAGAGATCGGTATACTACTCAGTCGGGGTCAAACAAGGAAATGTTCCGACATAATATAGCAGTTCTGACTCTCTCTCCTCGGTGGTATTAATGTACAGATAAAGGTGACCGATAAACATTTTGATAGCAATACAAAGTGGTCGAGGGAGGAATTCAGTTCTATACAAGCAATTAGTCAAGGGATATAATGTTCAAAAAAATAAGGGGGGGTCTTCGTCACAGTGTCTTTTTAGCAGCGAGCCATCACTGGTAGGCTCTAGTAGTCCGTCTTCTTCCGTTGGCGCTGTTGAGCACCGGCGGTGGAGCTATAGGTCCAGCTCGGATCCAACCTTACGCGTCGCAGGGTGCGATCTGTCCTCTGCTGTTAGACCACAGTCCTGTTTCCTAACTAATCTTTTTAGTGGTGCCTCATACTGGGCACCTGCATTTCTTTCTCCTTCCGTGGCAAAACCCTATTCTACCTAAATGCTGTTCTTCTTTTCTGAGTCAAAATCCATGAGGAAAGAGGGGGTGTCGTTGGATAATCGAGGGAAGAGAGGGCGGAGTGGGATCAGATTCTTGAAACAAACCAAGGGAGCAAGGGATAACGAGCAGGCAGGCCCATTGATCGGGCTCGAAGGGCGGGGGACTTCTGGCACACATGGGTCAGCAAACAGAGGGCTTCAAGGCGGCCCTTCATCCTTTCAATTTCCGTGCTTGAGAGTGGTGCCTCGTCCCGCTTCTTGTTGCTCTGCGGCTCCACCTTTGGTCAAAGTTACAGATTCTTCATGATCTGCGGCCAGGCTGAGCGTCACGTCCGGCCCCTCTCCTCCGGTGATTGTGCATCTTTGAATGGGTACAAAACAAGCTTTAGAGAACTGGCAGGAGAAGACATTTATACATTTCAATTCCGTCCCAAACCCTAAGTAGTTGGGGGATATGTTCATCGGTCACAGTTTTGGTGTTCATTCATGACGTATATGGAGAGAAGTCAGACTCCTATCGACTGGGTGTTCTATCAAACTCGAAATCGGACCCTTCAGTAGAGACTCGTCTTTCTAACCCAACTCCCGACAGTCTTACAATTGCCTTCAGGGTCGGCTAACCCTTGCAAGCAGGGGGGAGTGCTATCATCATGAGAGAGGGACAGGGGCTAAACATTCTTTTCTCGGGGAGCAACGGTTAATCAGGGTCATCAGTTATACTTCGGGGACAGCAGATATGGAGCTGGGGTCAATCGGGAGAAGCAAGGACGTTCTGGACATTCGTACTTGGATGCGGAGGGGTGGGGCAATCTGGGCATTGGGGATTGTTTTTTTCTAACGAACTGAAAAACGGAAGGCCACTGACATATAGTCCCCCCTATAAAAAGGCCATATCAGGGAACATCAGTCGTCTCACCTGTCCTTTCCTTCTTAGCCAATTCAAGTTCCTCCATTTTGCAGAAAGGAGAGGTAGTAATATGGCAATTTATGATCGTTTTAGGTTCTGTCAATTTTTCCCGAACACCTTTGTGTTCACAAACCAATTAGGCTTGTGCCGGCGGGGCACAACGTAACCACACAAAGGAAAAGAAAACGGGGGGGGGGTTGGACCCTCAGAGAGAGAGTCGTCCGCATTCTAAACGAACTATTCGGTACACGTACGACATGGAGAGAGAGAGAGAGAGAGAGAGAGAGAGAGAGAGAGAGAGAGAGAGAGAGAGAGAGAGAGAGAGAGAGAGAGAGAGAGACGTGTACGATAATAGGCCATTTAGTGCGCACACAACACAGGACAGCGGGGGTCAAGTTACATAGAAACACAAGCTGAGGGACAACGTAGATCCATACATTACGTACACACGAATTCAGACGGGGGAGATAGTACATGTATTACATACAAAAACCCAAGACAAAACATAGAACAGTTTCTGGCCACAAAGATTTCTGCCTGCATGTTGCGCATTCTTAGTATCCTACTTAATTCATCCGGGGGCTGAGCTTTTTTTTTTTTTTTTCTTCTTTCTTATCGTCGGCTGCCTTGTCTGGTGGCGTTTTGGTTGCAAATACTTACACTTTTGTCAATTGGTCGGGAGCTAACCTGGTCGGGCTAATGCTCACGGTGGGATCTCCGAATCGTTTTTAGTGAATGGGTTTCCAAGCTGAGACAACAGAGGGTATCGGTCGGGAGAACAATGGGGCAGCTTTGAGTTTTATGTCTATGAGGGTGCAAGAAGAAGGTGGTAAATCTTAAACATTGACTATATTCCTAGTCTTTCAGGCGGAGGGTACTTGGGTAGACCTCACCCCGGAATATTCCTTAACCTTTCCTTACTTAGTTAAAGTTTGAATTTACTCATTGGTGCACGTTATTCTTGGTTGCACTATTTGGGGTCCCGGTTGGAGTCATATTTCGTCATACTGTAATAACCCGTCAAGTTTCTGCTTCACCCTCCCAGTCGCAGTGTTCAGAGAGAGAGAGAGACAGTTATTTCCAAGTAAGGGAGCATTATATCTTTGTTTGTTCATCGTGTATAGGCACCATGTTCAGACCCCCCTTTTCCCCATTCAGTTGGTCGTTCAATCATCACTCAAGTCATACACAAAAACATTTCTTTTATCAATCCAAACATGTGCATCGTGTATTCAGTCGAGCTACACACATCAGAGCATGCACGCGTGCATTCATATCGTGCAAATTCGTCACGTTCTCAGGGGTAGTCTGCATAGGTAATATCTAACTTTCACAGTGCTAGCCTGACTTCCGCACGGGACCATGGCGTGCTGCTTAGGTCTTCTCCATACTTTAGGCAACGTTCCGATGTGACCTGCAGAAAGAAGGGAAAAAGAAGGGGTGGGGGCAGCATTTTTAAACCACATCCGCGCGCATAAACCCGAAAATGCCTTTTCTTACCACATACTCGACCTATCTCCGCGGGATGCAGTCCCTACCATCTCGGCGTTTTAAGCCCAGAGGGACCGGCAGTGCGGGAGAGATAATTATTGGTGGACTGCGTATTGCATAGATCGCCCAAGTGTGGTATTACGGGACGGGTGCAGGGAAGGGTCAAGACAGAGGGCAGTCGGTGCAAAGTGGGGGGTGAGCTCGTGTTCTCCTCCGAGGAAGAGGGATGGTCTAAAGTGGTACAGGGTCGTTTTGTGCACCAGGCGCGGAAACTAGAGGGGCTAGGTAGCATTCCTTCGGAGTGGCTTAGGGGCGTCTAAAACAATTTCCCTGATACATGTGGCATACAAGTAGAGACTAAATACCGGGATCTTTATCGATTGCTTTACGTTGCATAAAAATGAAAAACACACACAACAAACGTGGACCATTCACTTTTGCAATATTTCTGTGTACTATACTTTTTAACCTTTAACTAATCGAGCTGCTTCATTTCACCTGTATTGTACTTATATCGGAAACAGTGTTCATTTATTCGAAAGTTACCAATCTAAGTGCTACAACTATGTTTGTTTTTCAAAAACCTTTAATTAAAAATGTTGGTGCACAAATACGGGCCTACAACCACGTGGGCCGGCCACGGAGCAGACTGGAACTGTACACGCGGGGATATTTATTTGTGGAAAGCATAACAGAGTCGGTGGTCGGTGATTTCATAATTAAAAAGTGCGACAAATACGATAAAATCATGTTGAAAATTCATTGTGAGCAAGTACCATAAGTGTCGAAAAATGTTAAACTTTCAATAACATGATGCGCCAAAACTTAATATCAATTCATTGTCCGAACATATAATCGGAACCCATCCCATATCAATTCATTGTCCGAACATATGATCAATGCCCATCCCATCTCGCCATGTGCAAAAATTGCATACATATCTCATGATATCAAGGCTGAGCAACCGGGACACAACAAGGAGTTGCGAGTTTTATTTGTACCAGCGCCATTTTGGGTGAGGTCAGGCAGGTCCAAGTATAGTCAAAATGTCTCCATCAACTCGTGGTTGGACCAGAACCTCTTTCGGCAGTCCAAAAGTTTTCATTAAAGGGTAGCAAAAGGGACTGGCGAAATGAACCATCAGTCAAAAGGGGGGGGTGGCAACAATCATTCCTACCGGGTCATACTGGTGTCCCACCGAAACTTGATCAAATTGGTAGTCCGCAGGATTTTAGTCATTCATACTGAGGCTGGCGCCGGCAAGAGAGCGCCATCGTCTCGTGGCTACATCCTGGTCGTTCCGTGGGTGACCATGGCAGTCATTCCCCATTGGGGGGTGCCCGCGGGGGGTGTCGGGGGTTGGGGGCCTTGCCCCCCGCGGCTCTCATAGAATCTTCAAAGTCGAGGAGAACACTTCTGGTCGTGGGACTTATTTTCTAGCTGACAAGCGACCGGGCCATCTTTTCACGCCAGGCCCGCTCCTGCAGGGTCGACCGCCTATTTCATGAACTTGGCTGGTTTGGGCCAAGCGTCGCTGTATCGCAACAGTGGACGAGGCCCCGCTGGGTGAGAGGAGCGTCGCTGTACCGCAAGAGTGGACGAGCCCTCGTCGGGTGAGTGGAGCGCTGGGGGTGCAGCTGGGGGCCTCCACCTGGGGAGGTGGGAGAGGCTCGTTCGCGCCGCCTCTCCCTCCCAGTGCACCCCACGCCGTTTTCCGGCTCCGACGTTCGTGATGGCCGTACCAGGCGATAAGAGGAGGGGGGGGTCGGAGGCATAAGCAAGACATCCCCCCCCCCCCGGTGGCCTGCTGGGCGCCAGAAGAGGATGGGAGGACCAGTACATTCCGGGCCGACCATCCCACGACCTCTCCGGCTGATGGCGGTTAGTCGGGCCCCGCCCTGCACGTGTCGAGGCCTCATCTTCCGGATGGGCGTAACCGTGGACCTGTTGCACTTCGGGGGCTTCCGGAATGGGGGTAGGTATCTGCTGACTTGTATCTATCTCATGTTACCGTTTATTGGGCGTGGCGGGCGGTGGGACGGACAGACATGTTTGGAGCAGTGAGGGGCTGCGGAGCCTAGCTACCTCGTGGCTGCCGTGATGTCAAGCTTGGCTTTCTCTTACCACTTTCATGTTTCTTATTGTGGGCTGTTTCTAACTTTTCTCATTTCTAGCGAAGTCACAAACTCATCAGTGGCCTACTGATTTTGCTCGATTTCTTTTTCCTTCCTTTTCTAGTGTGTTTCATGCTAAAGTTTCTGTTAACAGGATACGGTGATTACTTCGTATTTTACATATGTCCTTTTATTAGGGGTGCCCTCCGGTTGAGCCAGATGATTTACCTCTAATAAATGGTCCGGGTGGAACTAGTTTACCAATCAGTGGGGAGCAGATAGTTATGACAGATTACAACGGGGGACAAAGGTCCGCATTACCTACCCTTCACTACTTGCAAAGACTAGACAGAATATTTCTATTCCACGTTATTTGCAAACAGAGAATACCTCAAGCGAACTATCCCTGGAACAATAAATGTCCAGGCAACCAATCAATCAGTGGGGAGAAAAACAGGCATGACGGATTACAATGGGGGACAAAAGTCTGCATTACCTATCCTTCGCTATCTGCAAAGGGAGACAGAATATTCCTATTCTTCTCTGTTTGTAGACAGGGAATATCTCAAAAGAGCGATAATCGATAAAAATCGATAACAAACATTCAGTGGGGAGAAAGATAGGCATGACGGATTACAATGGGGGACAAAAGTCTGCATTACATATCCTTCCCTATTTGCAAAGAGAGAGGAACGTTCCTATTCGTCGCTGTTTGCAAACAGAGAATGTCTCAAAGAGAACCCATACTTCAAGTAGCAACCAAGGCTAAATGAACCAATCAATGAACAATACCAGTATTTAAATACCGATTCCAATACAAACAATCAATCAATCAATCAGTCAATCAGATGGATAAAGCCATCCTATCAATCAGACGTAAAAGACGTCCTACTTAACCTTACCCGGACCGGACCGTGCGGACAGTTCTTCGCCTTCCCTCTTCCAGCGCCCGATCGTTCTCTTACTCCATGTTTTTACCGCAGCATTCCTGTGGGATTCCAGTCAGGACAGTAGGTCGCTTGAGAGAGGTCCATTCGGAATCGGTGAAGTTCATTCAATTGGCAGCCGGACGAGGGCCCTCTCATGGCAGGTATACTCCAATCGTTTAGATGTTCACCCCATCGTCTGGACCTCTCTTACCGGACCTTATGTCGCTGATGGACCCCGCGTTGGGACGCCAATTGAGGAAAAGCAGTCAGAGTACAACCGATGCCCAGGCTGCTGGCGCAAGACGCCTCTTAGTTCCCATCTTGAACAGTTACCAAATAAAGAGACAGGCGCTGGAAGCAGGAATGCAAGAACAGAGTTTTATTTCTCATGAGGAGAGCCTGTCATTTCGGACACACACACAGTGTCTTCAAGAGGTGCTCTAACAAGTTTCTCTGAGGCTTCGTCTTTTATACACAGATTTATGATGTACAAACATTCCTTATTGCAATAAAGACACTTTGAAGTATGAAAAGACATCCCTGTTTCAGACCCATTCCCACACGTAACTACAGTAGAGGTCCCACCCCATATACAATAGGAGGGGGCTATCACACAGCTGGATGTTCCGCCGATTCTTAGAATGTGTGCGCCTGACCGGATCGCAGGGGGTGGGGAGGCCATGATCAATAGTAGCTCCTTTGAAGAGGGGCGACTCCATACAGTAGGGGGCAATAAACTGTATCCTCAGGCTAGGTGATGACCGGGGATCCGTGCAAACAATCGAGCTCAAAGGAAGGGGTCATCACTAGAGGGGTATTCATGAAAGGAAGGGTGGTGTTGGTCAGGCGCGAGGTGCGATTCCCAGGGGCAGAGTCACGCAGAAGGAGAGGTTTTATGACTTGTGCATGTGAGAGCGGGGGCAGCCATGGTGTGCCGGGGATGCTTGCAGGGTCAGGGGAGTGCGCTGGCGATCGATCGTGAACAGGGAGACCATGGTACCTAAAATGGCTGCCGTGCATATGCGTGTATGGGCCTACGCCGGCGGGATGAGGCGGTCAATGCTTCGTGGTATTCGTTCTGCTTACAGTGAGAGATATGGCGAACACAAATGAACGCCGCTTATGTACATTTACATTTGTCATTTTTCACATGGCCTGGCAGTTTGGTCTGGACTGTTCCCACACTGGCACCAAATTCCAACCCTATTGGCTTTGCCAGTGCTATCTTAATTGAAGAGCAACATTTTCCATTGCTACATTTGGGTTCTGCTCTCCAGACTCACTCAGAAACTATCAAAGCATGCAGTGCTGCAAAGAGAAGTGTCTGGAGTTTAGAAAGAATGATTTGAAGGCGGTAGAAGCTGTTGGCAGTCTTAAAGTATTCGTATAATTGGTGCACTCCAGCAAGAGTTCAAATGATACGCTTGTCCAACTCTTTAAAAGAGAGACAAGCCAAGCGGCAGAAATCCCTGTGCTCCAGCCTGCCGGCCTTTCTAAAAAGAAAGATGAAACTGTGAAACACATTAAGCTCCTGGAAATCTTTTTTAAATCAAGGTGATTACTGCCTTGCAACACTTGAGGCTAATTGCCTCAATTAGCCCAGCTGCGAACTGTACAGCAGGAGACGGCCTCTAAAGTTTGTGTCTAACGATGAGTGCGGCATCAAAAGATTAGAGCTGTCTGCAGAGAAGCAAAAGCACTTTAGTGCATCTAAATACAACTTGGGAAGCAGGAAAAGCCATCCATGGTTCTCAGCTCCACATTCTGATTAGCAGACACAGAGGAAGTGAAATTCTCTAATTCTTGTAAATTGTTAGAAAATCACAGAGCATGGCGGATATTTCCTTGCCATTTGTTTAAGGCTTTAGGTGGTAACTTTTTTTTCCAGGGTAGGAAATGGTGCTACCTGCCACCTAGTTGCATTTTTGTATGTGTTTACAAACAGGTGACACTGAGTGTTCCACCTCAATTGCACATCTAAATATCGATTCTCCTAATTTAATGCCAAGAGAATCTAGATTAAATTGAAACACTAAGTGAACTTCATAACTGAGCCATGGAAAAGAGTCCTCCCGAAGTGCCACACTTCCAGAAGATACACCGATGTAGGACCGAATCACTGAGCAGTATCTGAAAACAAAGAAGGGTGTAAATACTCAATTTTCTGGCAAATCTGTATTAGTAACAACCATTTTTTATAGAACAAAGAACTTATGTCTTTCACAAAGCTTTAACTGATTTAGATCTTAAACCTGAAATACCACATTTTTATTTATTTATTTGTTTATTTGTATATTTATTTATTTATTTATACACCAATCCAACCCTACCCTTGGGCTGGTAGTGTGGGATTATGTTAGCCTCTGTGGCTTTAATGTAATACAGACTCTCTTGGCATTTAATTAGGAGAATTGCTATTTCATCACAAGACCTGAGGCTATCATTATGCATATTGGTAGTCATGCAAAACCGCATCTGACATGTGCTCAATTGGTTTACAATAGTGTTTTGCAAAAGTATTAGAACTTGAACAATCAGCAGCCCTAAGGATGTCCTCTAGTTAGACACCTTTCCTAAAGGACTGACTAGCCATAGCTCCTCTCATCAAATGCACTTTAAGTTTTTTAAGGTCAATGCCTGCTAATTGCATTGTCCGTTTAACCCATCTTGCGATTGTAGCAGACTTCACAGCCCTCAAGGGTTTCACAAATGAGATAAGCAGCTTATTAACACCATCAGGACAATGTTCGCTCATCATGGAAGCATATTCCTTCATACAATTTACCAAACACATCTTCTTTCAAGAGTCAAACTTAGGATAAGAAATTGCATCCGACATTGTTTTAGTTCTTTAAATAATTTCAGTCCAAAAGCATTATAAACTCTGTTATCTACCTCTAAAGCTTTAGCGCCTGATCACGATGTTGTCAGGAAGGCCTCCAAATCAGATTTGGCTTTCCCAGATCCAATTCGTAGCCATTCTTTACGACTGAATCGTACACAGGTCTGGACGACCAAGTACGATGCGAGGATCTTGCACGCATCAAGCGAATCGTTTCCCAACCCGATCATGTCCGTAGCCAAATTGTGCGGCGCAATGGAGCCGGATTCCGACCGAGCAAGTACGATGCACGATTATGACAGCCGCATTGACTCGGTCTCAGCGAGATGAAACAGCTGTTGGATTTGTACTTCGGGGGGCCATAGCAGGCCCCCCTTCACCCGGAGCACTCCGAATCTGTCACGGGGGGCCCATGAGTCCCCCTGATCCAAGCATGGACAGTGTGGCGGGAACCATGGGGTGCCCACCACAGGGTGTACGCTTTTCCCTACCCTTTCCCTTTTTGCTATGGGAGCCTGTGTACATGTCCAGTATACAGGCTCCCATAGAGTTCAATGTGAGTCCGAGCGAATCGAGTCCATAAGCATATGGATGCATCATATTCGCTTGTTCGGACTCCTTGAGTATGATTCGCTCCTAAAGCCCTATGGATCAGAGTCGTACGTAGGGCTTTACTAGGGAGATCGTAATTGGGCACTTAATGTCCAATACACAATGGCAGGAAATTAGACAGAGTAATGAAGCTAGCTTCATACAGAGTCTCTTCTGATCCAAGTACTTATTACTCGGCCATACTGTAAAAATATCTAAGACTAGATCCATGTTCCTAAGGGTCTCATATTTAGGTCTAGGCGGTCTCCTTAACCTGATAATCTTGATACCTGTTGCAATTAAGTGATCTGTAAATAGTCCTTATCAAACTGTTCCACTAAGAAATTAACCACTTCAACAATAGGAGCCTCCACAGGATCCAAGTCCCTCTCCAAGCACTAATGTACCCTTGTTTTCCATATTTCATGGCATCTTCAGTGGGTACCTGGAGCCCAGGATTTCTCAAAGGCGTTCCTCAGCTCTTTCCGAAAGGCCTGACATTTTAATAGATCTCCTGACACTTTCCAGGCAAGAAAGTTCAAAATCCCTGTCTGAACCAAAGGGTGTTCTCTTCAGTCTCAGGGGTATATCAGCAACAGCCAGCGATAATCATCGCTAAGCGCGCTTAGCGCGAGGATAATTATCACCGGCTATCACTGGATTTTATCGCTGAGATAGCGTGCTATCAGCGATGCTTATCTCCAAAGCGATAAAAATACAAGAGATAGCTGATAATTGTGCGATTATCGCTGGAAATCCAGGGATAACCGCACAGCCATAGGCTGTAGCTTGATGGTAGAGCAGGGCAGACTTAATTGTCAGATTAAATGCAGGCGTAAGAAATGTAGCGATAAGCGCAGTTGGCGCTACTTTTCTTATCGCTCTGCATGTTAGCGTTCGGATTGATGATAGGAGAAATGTCGCTTAGCGACATTTCCCACGTTAATTTGGCATGGGACGCCCACTTTGCATCTCATTAGAAATGCAATGCTGGGCCTTAAGGAATCAGGCGCTGAGGCATGGATTCACGCGATACCGTGACCTTGCTGATATTGCAATAAAATTATCGCTGCTTTTCGCCCAAAAACAGACGCTAAAGCAGCAATAATTTTATCGCAGCGCCTTGATGATATGCCCCTCAGTTCTTTAAAATACCATCATCTGCCGGTAGAAGCAAGGGAATATGGCAAGCCAATTCCAAGGTCAATGGGAACCAAGCCTAGGATGACCAAAAGGGATTTATTATTAATAACAGAGAGTATACCTTCTGTCTCATCTTCTGCAGAACTCTCTGGACTATTTCAATAGGGGGAAAGGCATGCTGAGCACCCCGGTCTGGCATCCCGCTGTAATATCTTTTCAGTTGGAATGTCAACCTGCGTGCAAAAAGATCCATATCCAAAGGAACCCACAATTAACAGAGACTTCTGAAGTGCCTTTTGCTCAGTATCCAGTTGCTGTAATCTCTCAAGAACCTTGAGTTCCAATCTGGTGCAATATTTGCCTTTCCAGGTAAGTACTCTCCGACTGATTTTGTGTTCTCGACAGAACATCCAAAGTCTCTTGGCCAAATCCAACAGATCGAGGATTTCTTACCCCCTAATTGATTTATGTATGTCACTGCAGACACATTGCCTATTTTCTGCATGACTGTTCTGCCCTGCAGAGAATGTTTGAAGCTTTTTAGAGCATAAAGACCTGCTGTCAGTTCCAGATAATATATGTGATGGGACTACTTCATATAAGGCCATAAACCTCCTGTTTTCTGGGTGCACAGATGTGCACCCCAGCCATAAAGGATCACATCCAACTCCTGTATATATTCCGGGGAGTACCCAGAGATTGCTCTGCCATTTCACACATTCAGGTTCTTTGATCTGGCTTCCTGATCCAGGACCACTCTGTATCCATATCTTTGTAAAGCCTAAAAATGTAATGGTCTCGCCAATATAGCTTGGATGAAAGAGGAAAGGACTAAGCAATGAATTCTCCTCCGCTAGCCGCTAGCGGAAGTAGCAGAGATTTGATAACTATCAGCCTGATTCATCATTCTTCCGTTTTGCGAGCCCCTAATAGCGATTCATAGCGAATCGCTATTAAGGACTCGCAAAACGGGATTCATGTAGAAATTGCATAAAGAAATGCGATTCCTACATAATCCTTATTTGCGATTAGCAATTAGCTAATCGCAAATAAGGAATAACTCGCCATTCATTCCTATGGGCCATAAGGCCCATAGGAATGAATGGGGAGTATTCCTTATTTGCGATTAGCAATTAGCTAATCGCAAATAAGATAGCGATTTGAAGGGTGCCAGGGGTGTCCAAAGGACACCCTGTAGCACCCCTCAAATGAAATATTACACAGGTGTTGCACACACACATGTCCAAAGGACATGTGTGTGTGTAACATGCAACTCAGAAAAATGCATTTAAAAGCATTTTTCTGAGTTTTCGCAATTTACCACGAGGTCTGACCTTGCGGTAAATTGCGGCCAGAAATTGCGAATTCGCAAAACAAAATTGGATGATGAATTGCATTTAAGGAATCTCAAATAGAGATTCCTTAAATGTAATTCCTCGCAAAATTGCGAGATCGCAATTAGCGATTTTTGCATTTGGGATGATGAATCCCAAATGCAAAAATCGCACTCGCAAAGGGCCAGATTCTCAGAATCTGGCCCTTTACGAGCCGATTTCGGCTTCATGAATAAAGCTGTATGCGTTTTAGTATACACATATAATTCATGCAAGAATTATTACTCTGTTACCCAATGGCATTATTTACTGTACCCACAACCGTTTTGGTAAATCAACTTTACATACTCAAAAACATTTCACCAATTCACTAAAGTAAACTTTGAAAAACATCAGGCAATGAGAGAGGTGATGATTTTGGGGTCACCCCTTACCTAGGGGGAGGGCAAGCAGAGGCCTTTAAAACAAAGAACGTATCATGCTGAATGATTTGGTGGTAGTCCCATCCTCCTCGCAAAGTTATAGGCAAAAATGCAATGCCAAAACAAAGACCCAGCAAAGCATTATGGGGCAAGATTCTAGAGTTTAGTGAATATTATAGTATTAGCTCTCAGCTGAGCCTGAGAGCCTGCCCCCTGGAGGAATGTTTTGATATTGGATACTATAATATTCACTGCACTGACTATCGTCCCATAATGCTTTGCAGGGCCTTTGGTTGGGATTGTATTTTTGCCCATACCTGGGCTTGGGGTGGTCGTAGGAGGATGGACCACAGCTGAATCATTTCAGCATGATGTGCTCTTTGTGTTCAAGGCATCTGCTTGGTCCTCTCCCTAGGTTAGGAAGGACCCCAAAATCATCACATCTCTCACTGCTTGATATTTTTCATTTTTACTTTTATGAGACAACTATATGCATTTTAATATGTAAAGATATAATTATTTAACGTTTAATTAATGGCACTACTTGCTATATTTTCATTTTTGTGAGATGGCAATATGTATTCAAGCATGCAAAAATATATATATTTTTTATTAAAGATATGTGACATTTCTGTTTAAAAGTTTTTTTTAGCCATGGAGTTCATGCGTAAACTCTGGACTATGCGACTGCACCCATATTTCATTGATAAAGCAATGTTACCTTTACATGCAACAAAGCATCTAACCAATTCACAAAAGTGAGCTTGAAAATATTAGTCAATGAGAGAGGTGATGATTTTCGGGTCCACCCTAATCTAGGGAGAGGGCCAAGCAGGTGCCTTGAACACAAAGAGCATATCATGCTCAACAATTATGGTGATCCCATCCTCCTCCACCCACCCTAAGCAAAGTTATGGGCAAAAATACAAGGCCAAACAAAGGCCCAGCAAAGCATTATGGGGCGAGATGCTGGAGTTTAGTGAATAATATAGTATTATCTCTCAGCTGAGCCCGAGAGCCTGCCCCTTGAGGATTTTTTTGATATTGCATACTATATTATTCAGTGCAGTCTAGAATGTCGTACCATAATGCTTTGCAGGGCCTTTGGTTCGGATTGTTTTTTTCCCATAACTGTGCTTGGGGTGGTCCTAGGAGGATAGGCCCTCCACCGAATGATTTCAGTATGATGTGCTATTTGTGTTCAAGGCATCTGCTTGGTCCTCTCCCTAGGTTAGGAAGGACCCCAAAATCATCAGGTCTCTCACTGCTGGCTATTTTTATTTTCACTTTGGTGAGATGATTATATGCATTTTAGCATGTAAAGATAGAATTTATTTTTTCTTTAAAGGCATTGCTTGCTATATTTTCAAGAGATGGTTATATATATATTAGCACGTAAAGATAATTCTTTTATATTTTTACTAAAGGTATGTGAGATTTCTGTTTAAAATGTTCATTAATACAGGACAATGGATTTCATACAAACATTCTGGAATGAGCTACTGCACCCACATTCCATTGATAAAACAATTGTACCTTTACATACTATAAAGCATGCAACCAATTCACAAAAGTGAGCTTTGAAAAATATCAGTCAATGAGAGAGAGTGATGATTTTGCCCCCCCCCCTAACCTAGGGGGAGGACCAAGCAGGTGCCTTGCATACAAAGAACATATCATGCTCAATTATTGTAGTGGTCCCATCCTCCTAGGACCACCCCAAGCAAAGTTATGGGCAAAAATGCAATGCCAACCAAAAGCCCAGCAAAGCATTATGGGGCAAGAGTCTCTTTGCCTGAAGTTGGACCTCCGGATAGCGTGGCCTAGAAAGACCCCTTCTTCCGGCCCGACCAAAAAATCTATTGTTGAAAAATCTTCTCATATTTGTTTGTGCGTTGTCCAAAGCCATAAATGTAGCCACATATTGACTTAATCATATCTTCCCTAAAGAGAAGGCTTTTGGAGTTTTCCAAATATATCTGTCATGTGACCTAATTTTGGGCTGATGCTACTCAAAATAATCCTGTGCTGTTTGGTGTTAATACCAGCGTTGATGTTACCAAGGAGGATTAAAGCCCTCTGTCTCAAACCTCTAAGTAGGTTAATATCTACCCGGATGCCATTGACATGGTGAATATTCTTGCAAGGGGTCCTTAGATAACTAGAAGGCGACCCTGGCAGCCCTTAAGGGATCTTTCCATCCCTTTTCTAGGATCTCTTCCAAGCTTAAATAAAAAAGTAATACATTCAGGGGCATCAGGCCCATCAATTTCATTATCAGACATCCTAAAACAGGTATTCACAACCTAACCAGTAACAAAAATATATATCTTTGCTATCCCTTTTAAAGCTACTAAAACAGAATACAGTTTTCCTAAAAAACTAAAATACGTTCTCAATAGGCTGACAAAAACAGTGGAATCTGCTTAAATCCTAATTTAATCCTAGCGTAACCCTCTCTCTAAATAGCTGATCGTCGGAGGTGCAACTGTTAGGAATTCCCTCATGTCATGATATTTTGAGTGATCAGCTGTTCAATTAGCCGATAGCCATCTAAGATGGCGGCACGTAGGGTGTCAGGCCGTGAATGGCCATCGCCCGATTTATTCCTCTGTTTGTCCAGACATGTAGTGCTTTGATAGACACATCGGGAAAAATGAGGTCAGAAATGTTGGGTTACCACAACCGTGGCATTCGGAGAAGATTCCCTTGACGCACCTGCAGCTAGCGAGAAGAGTCAGGGGAGGAGATGGGTTGCGGAGGCGGAGGCTGCCGGAGGAAATTCCCACGTTCAGTGCTTAATTTGTGCCGGTTCTTTCAGGTGCTGAGCACCGGCTCCTATTTCTCAGGGTCGGGTCTATTGAATTTTTCTCTGAAGCACAGCCAGCACTGTGCGCAGGCCATTAAAACGCCCCAGCCCTGGAGCGAGGCTTGTGCACCTGCACATTCAGATTTGGTTCATGCTGCCAGTGTACTAGCTTTGGTGCACGCCAGTGCAAGGTCTCAAGGGTGGGGGATAGGCAGGTGTGTTGTGTCATGCGCAATATAAACTGCACGCACGATCAACTAGAAGCACATTTAAGGGGAGCTAGCCTGCATACAGAGCTTTCCAGTGTAGCTGAAGCTGCGAGGTTCGGTGAGCTGTGTGTGTGTTATTTTACACACACCTGTTATTCTACAGGTAACAGAGTGACAGAATAATGCTCCTTGGCCGTGGGACACCATCAATAAATTCCTGCACAGCGGCACCTGCAGCAAACTGCCTGCCTCAGTAGCACAGACAAGGCCTTGCAGCATAACAAAATACTGGAAGGAGTGGAGGGTGGTCCGAATGTGAAAACTTTTCCTCCTGCCAGTCAGTGTATTAGTACCTAGATTATTTGCTATTGATGGCATTGCAATAAGAATTTGAAATCTGGTTTCACTGAGATTTGTCTGATATGGAGAAAGCTTTATTTTAAATAAATCATGATAGACGGGAAATTTACGAACAGTACACTGCATGTTACTGAGTGATTAATAAAGCATTCTGTTGAGAGGGGCAGTGTAATGAGGCGTGCGCAGGCAAAGGATTTGCTGGCGCTGGCAGGGCGCATTCGGCTTCCGGAGCTTTAACGACACAGAACGCACAGGCTTGTAGGGAGTGTTTGTATACTCAAACTTGCTCCTACCTGTCCCAGTATCGTCTCGTCCCTATCACACCCATCCTCTCCCGTCTGCAATAGGTACCATTGCAACCACAAGCACCTTGATGAATACCTCCCATTCCTGCCACTGTGACGGTCCCCCACCACTACCTCGTACAGTGCCCCTCTCTCCACAATGGCCTTCTCCCGTTATCACAGTGCACAGTGCCTTTCTCACCTGTATCTCAGTGCCCCTCTGCTTACAGTTCTCTTCACCTCTGTATCACAATGCCCCTCCCTGCCACAGCACTCATTCATTCCTGTTACAGTGCACCTTGACTCCAGCCCTCGCTCTGACGGCCATCCATCCACACCATCACTTTTATTAAAGCTCGCACTGGGCCCTGAGCATCAATACTTTAAGAGTTTGCACATGAGACCCCGAAGCCCTTCTCAGTCTTGGCCACTCGAACCAGGAGGCTTTCCCAATTCCCCCCAACCAGAGAGAGTATACACGGGAAATGTATCAGTTTCCAATAGCATTGATTCAAAACATGCTTTCAGAGGGGCTAGATTCTCTTGGGCACTCTGTACCTCTCCCTCACCCCCACAAGCCTGCTGAGATCTATCACCTTCTCTTCACCTCCAAAGACCCATGTACTGTAAACCCCTGCTGCATACTCACAGCCTTATGTTCCTGTTGGAGAGAGATCAGAGTTTTGTCTAGTTGTAGTTTTGTGGTGCAGAGGGATAATGTATAACATGTACCATGCAGAAGACACACCTATATTCATGTGGATAGCTCAGAAGGTTTCTGTTTTTTGTCACAGACATCCTTTTGTTACTCGCTGATCATAAATTACAATCCTAATATAGCACAGGAGGCAGACTCGGTTGAATTTTGTGCTTTATTAGTTAAAAAGTGTGTGTGGAAGAAAATAGATGGCAGAGGGATTTTGTGACTTATAGACTGAACATATAGAACTATTTGTTTGAAGCATGAGAGTGTGGTTCTCCATCGAAGAGTAATCCAAATAGTATAACTGACACTTTATTATGTTTTATCAGGAATACCTATTGTGATGGCACAAAACATCTTTTGATGGCATAAAACTTAACACAGTTAAAGAATTGCTAATGTGAGGCTTGGACAACAATGCTATGCATTGATGAGACAGGCCAAGAATGATACACTCCTATAACCCCTCAACTTTGCATAATTAATTACTGTATATTTAATAAAGCAGAGGTGTACTCTTTTCTTGCTCTCCCTCAGTATCTTCCTTTTTCCTCCCCTTCTAACCTCACTCCTTCCCTTCCCTCCTATCTTCCATTACTTTCTGACCTACATCCACATTTTTTCTTAATCGCCACCTCCCCTTAATAAATGCTTGTTCACCTTTAGATCTGTCCCTTCCACTCTACTCCTAAACGCTCCCCGCTGTCCACTCTTCTTCCCTTGCCTTTCTCCTCTTTTCACTTTTCCTTCTCTTCACGTTCCATTCCAATCTTGCAATCTCAATCTCCACTTTCCACATTTCTCTTCACATTCTTTGTCTACCATATCTATCTTTGCCTTCAGACCTCTTCTCCTCCCTCACTCTACCTTTTAAGTTTTTTCCTCCTTGCACATATGCTTATATCCACTCCAGGAATCTGTGTTCTATTTCAGGGTCATAAATTGAAATCTTGGTGTGGCCACTCAAACTTTCATCATTAGATAAAATGAGTGCGATTGAGCTGGATAACAACATTTTTCATTTCGTGTCAAGGCCCTCTCTAGTGAATATGTGCTTTACAAACATATGTGGTGTGTTTCTCCCTCTATCCCTTCATTTCTTCCTGTCCCATTCTTTTCTTATTTCCTCTTTTTTTCATCAATTATTTATTTCCCTAGTCTGGTGCTCCTCTTCCTGTCTGCATTTGTTGCTGCCTTTTTTTAATGTATTCCTTCCTTCATCCTTTCCTTTCTTTTAAACAGCACAGTACAAGCACATTTTCTTTCATTTGCAAAGCTGCCTCAAGTCCTCAAATGACCTTTTCTAAAACTGAATTTTGAGATCTACACACATTCTCTAATTTGAGTTCACTTTTAAGTTGTTGTCATAGGCTTCCTACATGTTATGTTATATTGATTTGTATAGCGTACTAATCACCCAGGAGGGTATCCAGGGGCTCGGCAGGTGTGAGGTGCCTGAGGTGCTTTTGTGAATAGCCATTCCTTCAGCTTCTTGCTAAACTCAAGAAATGAGGAGGTGGCTCTAATTTGTTGACACATGTGGGTGAGGCGAATAAAGGAATGGGTGGAGCCACTGGAGGAATTGGGAGGAGCTGGGGAAGTGGGTATGGCCTCTATAAAAATGGTGAGCACCTGCACTTCATATTTTACTAATCAGGCACTGCCCACGATGCACCCATGGTTATACAGGAGACGGGGAGCTCTTTCAGTATTATGAGAGCGTTCTCCCCACTGATACCATTTCTAAACTATGACTGCGAAGGGGGGCCCAAACACCACACAGAGTCAATTAGGATTTACTAGGGCGGCAACCGTTGAAGGAGCAGTCTGCTGTAAGCAGTCAAAAGGCCACAAATAAGTGCCAGTAATTAAAAAACACCAAACAATAATGTACGGGAGAAGGTTTCTGTAAGTTGTAAACCAAGATAAACTACTTTAAAGAAAATATTAATATCAAGCATAAGAATAAAATAGAAGACACAAATAATGGAGATACTTATATGCATGGATCCGCATTAAAAAGAGGCAGACTGTTCTGTGTGCATGCCTATTATACGTCAAGAAGTTTCTATTATGGAATTGTTTTCTTTATGAAGTTTTACTTCTAAGTGGTGCGGCGAGTGGCATTAAAGTAATAATGCAAAATGGACTTGTAATGAAATCTAATTCCAAAAAATTGGAATAATTATACAGAAGGTCACCTAAATCAATTGTGCTGATTTTCCTTATTGAAAAAAAACCACAAGTAAATATTGGAAGCTAATAATACTCCTCAAAACCTGTGACTGTAGTTGATTTCAAGGTCTAAAATTAAAGATATCTGGGAATCTCCAAGTAGTGGGAAACCTGCTCCGCATCTGAGAGAAAAGCTTCATAGCAAGTTTTGCAACATTTTCAGACATTGTAAGACACAAGCAAAATGGGCAACTGGGGTAGGTCCTTCTAGGTAAAACAATTGCAACATTAAAAAGTCCCACCTTAAGAGTGCTTAGAAGAGATTTAATTGTAATTGATGGTTGGGCAGGCATGTTTCACAGAAGTATGACATGGCCTCTCTATCCAACCTTAGATCTTGCACTCTCAGGAAATTGATGGGAATTAAATTTAAAAAAATTTATTTCTGTCTCTCTCCTTACTTCACATAACCTCTTTTATCTTTTATGCTCTCTCTATGGTGAACAGCCATGACAATGCAGGGCTTACCCAGCAATGCCATTACAACGCAGGGATTACAGCGAAAGTTGTTACAATGACTTTCGCTGGAGGGCGTTGTTGGATAGGGAACCGTTTCATTTTCTATCCAACACCTTCCCTACTGTCAACGTGGGCTGGAGTTGGTATAGAAAATTAAACTATTTCCCTATCCAGCGCCCTCCAGCAAAAGTCGTTGTAACGACTTTCGTTGTAATCCCCGCGTTGTAATGGCATGCAGGGTAAAAGCCCGCTTTGTAATGTCATACAACCCTCTCTATACTGCTCTCTCAACCTGTCTCTACATCTGTACTTATCTACTCCATCCCCTCTATTAAAACTCAGTCTACCTCACCAATGTCTTCCTCACTGGTCTCTTAATAAACATCTCTGTAAACCACCCATCTCTACCTCTCTAAAAACCTCTACAATCTCTCTACATCTCTCTGTACCTACCACTAGATCTCTCCTTATCTACCCCCTCTGCCTCCCTCAACTCTTTCTTTACCTCACACCTCTCTCTCTGTGTCTCACTATTCTATATCAATCTCACTTACCTGTATATCTCTTCCATTTCCTTTACCTTACTCACAACTTCTTCACGCTCTAACCTTGATAGCTCTCTCAATATCTCTATAACTAACCTCCCCTATCCCGCTCTCAACTGTATTTCTCTACCTTGCTTCCTCACATCTCTCACTACTCCAACTCCCTCACAATCTGACTTCACAATTGTTTTATTTCTTGCAGTGCTAAGAGAACCCTCATAGTAAAAAGCACTATTGATATGAAGTGAGTCAATAATCCATCTTGAGCTCATCTCTCACGGTACATCCTTCTCTATAAATTACCCTCTATATCTCTACCGTACTCTCTACATCTCTCTCCTTATCCATATCTCTTTAACACCTTTTTCTACTCAGTATTTACCTCACAAATCTCTACCTTATAACATCTCGCTCTACCTCTTTATCAACCCAACCTTTCTTTTTGTACCTCATCTTTTTCTCACTACTTCGCATGTATTTTCTTTACATCTCACCTCATTCCCCCCTAATCCTTGCTTTCAACCTTTTTCCCTACCTCTTTTTTCTCTTTATCTCACCTGTTTCTCTATACTTCTCATGTTGCCTTTCCACCTGACCTGAGCAACATGGCTGATGCCCGGTGGAGCTGCTAGACTAATTACTGTAACATTATTTTTTCCTGTGTTTTACTATGCTCTTGTAACGGATGTAATTTGTAACATGTAAAGCGCTCCGATACCTCCGGGTCTAGCCAGGGCTATTTAAAATTCTTCAAATAAATAAATACCTTACTGCTCTTTTCTCTATCTTGCATTTCACCATGCTTTTCTCACAACCTTATTTCTCTATCAAATACAACCTTCTCTGTGTACCCCACTTCTCTTCTTTTCCATACATTACTTTCTTTATATCTCTCTGTTACTCACCATAAAACCTTACTTACCTGTATACCCTCTTTTTCTATGTACCTCCTCCTCTGTATCGTTTTTCTACGTAGCTCCCCTTTTGCTCATTAACTCATCTCTATTGCATCCTTGCTTTTTCCTCTACCTAACCTCTCTTCCTGTAGCTTTTGACTTAGCTCGCTGTCCTCCTTTCTCCTACCCTCTTTCATTGTTCTTATTTCACAAAACTGGTAGTCACTGCTAGGTAAATAGAAATTCCCATAGGAACGGTGCTACAAGGGAAAAGACAGGGGAAGAAAATGAAGGGTAACATTATCAGAGTTCATACGATAAAATGGCGAACCCCCCAGAGAACTGCCTAATGTTATGCACTAGTTACATACAGTGGCGGCTGGTGACATTTGAACGTGGCGAGGCGTAAATACTACACTGTGGGGAACGAGCGTCTATTTTCATTTTTCATGACAGATAATAGCATATCTGACTTATTAAAAGCCTCTACATTCAATAAGCTCAATATGCATTAATTATGTAGCGCCATAGGAAGAGGAATGTCATCAGACAAGAACTACTAGAGCAAAGCCTGGTAAGTAGTGTTGTGGGGACGACCAGAAGCTCCTGAATGATGGAAAACTTCTAAGACTAAAGCCTTTCATTGAAAACCCACATAAGAACCACTGACAACTGCATTAAAGATGCCGCTAGGCAAATGCCCAACAGGCTCCCGCCTGCTCTCTTGCTTCACACATGACATGCCACAACCACAGCTAATACCGCTCAACAAACAAGGGAATAGAAATGATAGGGATGCTGATTTCATCGTTAATGACTTTGATTTTGCATTCACCTGCCCTGAGGCCCAGCCACAAAGACACTTTAACACGTTTTGTGTTTTTATGATAGCAACCCAGGGCTTGCACGTTAGAGCCATTGCTTCAAATTAAAGCAGTAAATAATGTGCATGCTGTGATGGTGGCTGCACAGCAAAATGTGTCACTCATGTTTACAAGGCCGTTTAGTGCAACAGCTGCAAAGCCCCAAATATAGCGCCTCTGATTGAATGTGAAACAGGGGGAAACACGTGGGTCACAACATTATGGGAAATACAGATACGCATACAGGAAATTGGAATATTATATAGTGTCTGTAGAATGATGTGGGTTTTGTATTTTAATTATTTTCTACATATACAGACATATTAAAACACACATACCCCCTTTCTAGCTTAGTATATTTATAGAATGTTGAAAGGCCGCTTTTCTAAATGCTTAGGACACATGAAAAGATTCCTTATCATTGTCCTGTGCCTAAGATATTTCTTTATCCGTTATCTTCCTTTTCACCTTGACTAAAACCTGTCCTCAGCCAAACTGCATCCAAGAACCCGTAAGGTTTAGTTGAGAAAGCTAGGCCTGTCATCGGGAGTAATCGACAAGAAATTTCTCTCTAGTTAGCAGGTTAACTTACAGCCTGGAAAGGCACAGAGAGCCAGTTGAACAATTACTGCACCAAATCAGGTCACAATATACCTCCCTTCTTTTGCAGAGGAAAACATCCCGGACCCGACGCACTATACCAACACCACGACGTACATAACAGACCCAGCCTACATACACCGCAAGCACGAACATCGCACAATAACACTTGCCGAAGACAAACACATAATGAAAAGACTGCACAACACAACCAGAAGCAAACATGCACAGGGTACTTTCAAGCATCAAAATACAGACTATATATAACTAATGGTGAACCAGGTGCCATTAGGGGCGGTGGGGGAGTGGAAATGGGGTTTTCGTGCCACAGAGTGGATGGGGGGTAGGCGGGATACATAAAATAAAATTAAAACTTTACTTACCTTAAGTCCCAAGACTCCCGACTCCCGCCGTCCTAGTTTTGAATTCCAAGGGTGCAGGTCATCAGACAGGAAGGCTGCAAGCAGCCTCCCTCCCCTCCACTGCAACGCTGTGATTGGTTAGACCGCTGCCCCACCCATGTCATTTTCTCTCTGTATGCTGCAGCATACAGAGAGAACAGGCAGTGTGGACGGTGTTTCCCGAGGGCAGGGGGGAGTGGCTTGCCCACTGTTCTTCATACTGACTGTTTGGGCGGCCTCAGGCTGCCCAAACAGTCAGTATGAAGAACAGTGGGCAAGCCACTCCCCCTGTCTTCGAGAAACACCGCCCACTCCCAACCAGGAACTTCTGCTTTCTCGCCGTGCAAGAAGGCAGAAACAAATGGTAGTTATTAGGGGCCCAAACGCCCCTATAGAGGAGCCGCCACTGGTTACATAAATATTCACCAGGTCTCCTTTACCATGTCTTTAGTACAATGTTATATACATAATAGACTACAGGCAGATTGAGTAATCAGTTTTTTCCTGTGCCATTTTCTTAAAGTTTTACCTATAATTCTTGATCGCTTGGCATCAAAATGGCTGAAAATCAGCAAAATTAAAAGTTTTTCAGGATCAGGAGGTCTGAAAATATCTTTTACCCTGAGAACCAGTAATATTTTTTGAAGAAGGATATTATGAATCCGACCCATTATAGTTCTAATAAATAAATATTACTTTCTTACAAAAAATCTGCAGTTTTTATTTTTAATTGTTAAAACATTTCTGAAGCAGCAATGGAGCATAATGACAATCATGGGTTCAAATCCAAACAAAAACCATTTTTAAAATGCTTCAGGCTCCATAGAAATTACACCGATGAACGAGACACTATGGGGCAGATTTACGTTTCCAGGCGCATTCCTGCAAATCAGCAGGGATGCGCCAGGAAAGATGCATGACGCAAGTTTAGCCTTGCACCACCACAGATGCGCCACCATGGAGCAAGGATAAACAGATGCGTGTCGCATCTGCCGGCGTAAGGTTGGCGCAGTGCTGGAGTTGTGTCGCGGGTGCGACGCATCTCCAGCACTCTTCCAACCTGGCCTAGGCACAATGTTTTGATGGAGCGGCGTCGGAAAAGGGACTGAGTGAAAACTTGTAGATTTCACTCAGGCACTTTTCCGAGGTGTTCCTGCGACGGAACCCCCCCCCCCGCGCCGGAACACCCACATGAAACCTGACAAAACTGAAATGTACCTTTTACATTGTCAAACACAATATCCGAGAATCAAAACTCACACCAATGTGCAGGCAGGCAATACACAGACCCATGCTTCTGTATGCCAAAGCCATTCCAGTTAGAGGGTGAGTGCCCCACCTTCAGCGTCCTTTATAACATTCCTTGTACAAAAAACATTCCTTTCTGAACCACAACTTTTTGTGCTCACCGTCTCTCCACCCGTCCTTCGCCCTACAGCTGCATCCTCTCCATCTCACCTTACACACCACCCATGCAGGACCTCTAGGTAATTAGACACTCTCCTCTGAATAACTCAAAAACTATTTCTCAAAGCGACTTAGGGCCAGATGCATCAAGCATCCATTTTGCGATTTCTTATTATCAAAAAATAAGGAATCGCTAATAAGGAATAGCAAAATGGAATGCATCAAGCAATCACTATAAAAATAGCGATTCCTTAGAATTCCTTAACTGCGACTCTCAAATTGCGAGTCGCAATTAATGAATACCTCCCCATTAATTCCTATGGGCCTAGAGGCCCATAGGAATGAATGGGAAGACAATCTCAATTTGCGAATCGCAATTAGCGATTCGCAAATTGAGATTGCGAGTTCAAGGGTGCAGGGGTGTCCAAAGGACACCCTGTTACACCCCTGAATGTGATCTGTGCACATATGTTGCGCACACACATGCCCTTAGGGCATGTGTGTGCGCAACATGAAACTTTGAAAAATGCACAAAAGTGCATTTTTCAAAGTTATTGCAAATTACCATGAAGTTGTACTTCGTGGTAATTTGCGTGCCCTATTAGCGAATTCGCTATTTTTGATACTTTCATGCATTGCATTTAAGGAATCTCAATTTGAGATTCCTTAAATGCAAACAATCGTAATTTAGCGAATTCTCTATTTGCGATTTTTGCATTTGGGATGATGCATCCCAAATGCAAAAATTGCACTCGCAAAGGGCCAGATTCTGAGAATCTGGCCCTTTTGCGAGCGAATTTCGCTTGATGCATCTGGCCCTAGTGATCAGAATGCTTCCCTGCAGTCACAATGTCCTCCCAAAAACTCCCCAGGGAGAAACTGTTCTTTGCAAAAATAAATCCTGAATCCAAACAGCAAGTCCCCGCCTGCAGCAACATTATAGTACGACTGCCTCGCAGATATTTCAAGAACTGAGGAAAGATACACCCTTTAGTCTAAGATGGCCACAACCCTCTCAAAGCAAGCTGAGACTTCAAGGAGTGCTGGAAAATGTAGCTCAGCTTCAATGTTGTTCACATGCACTGTTGTGGAGTGCATTCTGCACACTTGGGAAGCCTCACAGCAAGCAGCGACAACCCTCCGTGAACACTGCCAGACTCTATGGGGCAGATTTATGAGGGCGTTGCGCCTCTTTGCACCGCAATTGCGTCACTTTATTTGATGCAACTGCGGCGCAAACAATGCGCCCTATTTACAACGTGACGCATCTAGGAGATGCGTCACGTTGTCGCAGCATTGTGCACATGGTGTACCCCCGAGCCTTGCTGGAGCTGTGTCCTGGCATGCCTCTTCACAGAGCTGTGATCGTGCTTTTCTGTGACAAAGCCAACTATAGTGACTTCTGTGGAGGTAAGGTGCTTTGAAGCTTTGAGGTAACTGCAATACAATCCTATTCTGTGTTCCAAAGAAAATGTGCCGAAAGCACACAGAGGGGCACATTTACAACAGAATGGTGAGCGCAGTGTTTCGCCACAATTGGTAACGCTGCGATCCAACATTCTGGAAAGGAAGGGATGCGCCGTATTTACAATAATACGGCGCACACCTGCGCTTCCCCTGGCACAGGTGCTAAATTTAGCTGCCTAACGCCGACGCAGGCACCTTTGCACTATAGTGCAAGGGGGCTTGCGTTGCAGGGAATGATCGTTCATGTGAAGGAAAATAAGACCAGGGAAAACCTGGTCTTAACCTGCCGTAACGATTAGAAATGAGACATTTCTCCTAGGTTTAGCTTTTTTCATGTGTGCTATATTCTGCAGCACACACAGAAAGAGAGAATCGCTAGTAGTGATTGTTTATGTGCCGGAAGGTCTGACTTCTTGCACATAAACCACCAATAATGCCGATTTGTAACTTGTGAAATTCAAGAAGTACTATCAACTCCAAAGTAGAGAACACAACATATTGAAATTACCAAACCAATTTAGAAAACTCAGAAACGATTTTTAAACAAACATGCACCAAGTTAAACAGGGGAATCAGAAGTATGATTTTTTGATGTTTTAAGGCAAGAAGTGTTCAGAAAAATAAAAGGCCATTGAAAACGAGTTTACTGCTGACCTTCACCCTGAGGCCCAAATTTACTATGATTTTATGTCAGGGCTGCATCATTGTTGGGGGGGCAACCCCGATGCTAAATCGCTTTTGCGATTTTCTAAGCCAGGCAAGGTCACTTTGCATGACTTTTTGTGCATTAGTAAATACAAAGTAATGCAACACAGCAAAAAGCGCTGCCTTGTGTTACTTTGCGTCGGGTAGGCGTTACATGGGTGGAGCATGAGCGTTCCGATGCATTTCATTTCACAAAGCTTTATTCGGATCATTTAAAAAACATGTCCATAAAAGCACAAATAATACAGACAATTCATTCAATTTCATAGAGAAAACATAGAATAAAATATAGAAATAAAAATGACAATTACAGACTAAGTATATACAATACAGACCTCAAAGAATACCACGTATTACAAAAAGCATCCAGAGGGGGATGGAATAAATATTTCAAAATATACAAGTATTTTAAAAACACATACTTTTCCTAGCGCTAATCGCTTTTAGCAAAAAGGATGCAGTAAAAAAGCAAATGTCCGGATGGTTCAAGTTAAAAATCAATTTCATAGCCTCCGTTAAGTTTCTCACACCAAATCTGATGAATAATGGCTTCAGATAGAATTTCCGTAGCTCAATATACAAATCACATGTTAGCAAAAAGTGCTTAGTGCATTGTACAGTTCTATTATCACATTTACAGGGACCAATAGGGCGCATTTTAATATTAGGACACGCAACCAGATAATGTACTGTACCCATCCTCATTCTGGTTAGTACAAACTGGTGCGAGGTTCTTGTCACCTGAGATAAATATGGACTAAAACCAGTGAATTCATTCAAGCTTTTGTATAATTCACAAGTAGTTAACTTAGAATCCTCTAAGAAATGCTTTTCGTTACAGTGATTTAACAAGATTGTTTTCAATTCAGATTTGGGGATTTCCGAAAAACTCTGAGGGTCCGTTGATACATTGATCCCAAATAATTTTTGTGCCCAATCAATGATATATTTGATCCACGGGATTTTAAGGTGTTGGTCCAGTTGAAGGCAGTCCGTAATGATTGCTCTATTCAATGAAGTACCATCACTGAGCCAAATAGAGCGCCACAGTAGTATGGGTCTTAACATGATCAGATCACTTAACGCTTGGATCCCTGTTTCATTGTGAACCAAGGAATTGGAAGTAGACTTGGGTAAACATAAGAGCCTTTTCAGGAAGAGGTTCTCCTCTATCTGCAGGCTCTTTACATATGACACACCCCAAACTCCTGCCCCGTAGAGGGCAGCAGAAAGACATTTTGCTTGGTAAATATTTAACATGTCTTTAATGCGTCTATTCCCCAGTTTCCTGGCAAACAGGAAGACCCCATTGGCACTCCTAATCATCTTAGTTCTGACCACCTTATGTTCAGTGTCCCAACTCCCATTTTTGGAAAAGGTTATTCCCAGATAACAAAAGTTATCGACCTTTTTCACTTGTTCCCCATCGATAACGTAGTGGGTTTTACATCTTTTTTTGACTTTTTCAGAACAACATTCCATTACATAAGTCTTAGCCTTATTAATGACCAATTTCCTGTTCTTAATAAAGGATACAAAACGATCCATTAAACGTTGGAGACCCAGGGGAGTCCTAGACAGTAACACTGCGTCATCCGCATAGAGTAATACAGGTATGTTAAAGTTATTGACTCTAGGGGCGTCTGCAGCCACTGCCTGCAGGGCAGATTCAACCTCCTTGATAAAAAGGGTAAAAAGCAGGGGCGCTAAAACGCACCCCTGTCTGATGCCCCTTCCTATCCCAAACTTGGTGGTACATTCCCCGTTGGGTCCATAGCGGACGCTGGTACGAAGTTTTTCATACAATCGGGCTAAGAAATAAATAATTCCTTCGGGAGCACCCATTTCCAGCAATTTGGCCCATAATATTGCGTGGTCTACCAAATCAAAGGCACTACTAAGGTCAGCAAAACAGAGGTAAAGCGACCCTTTTTTTGCCTGGGTATATTTTCCCACTAATAGCTCTAAATTCAGACACTGTTCTATGGTACCACGGCCTTTCCTAAAGCCAAACTGACAGTTACTTAATATCTCGTTTGATTCAGCCCACTCTTCAAGTCTTACAAGGAGAACCCTACTCATGATTTTAACTGAAGAATCCAATAAGGATATAGGCCTATAATTTTTAACATCCCCCCGATCTCCTTTCTTGAAAATGGGGATAATAATTGACTCTTCCCAGGAGGACGGTATATTACAGCAAATAGCTGCATTAAATATTTTGGTAAGCAGTGGGCCCCAAATATCTGGCGCAGTCTTGTATACATCTATGGGGACGCCATCTGGTCCCTGGGCCTTACCTCCTTTACTGGCTCTTATACTAGCCATAGTCTCACTGTTGGTAATATCTAAGGCTAGGATAGGCCATCTATCGCCGTTGGTATCTGATAAATTACTAGAGTCAAAGATTTTGGAAAAATGCCGGATCCATGAATCCATGCTCACGTTAGCAGTGAGTTCTGGGACCTTGTCATCTTTTAGGAATGGGCTGTTCACCGTGGACCAGAACAAGGTACAATTATTCGTGTCCGCTGCTTGGGCAAGATTTTCCCAGGCTTCTTGCTGTAATTCAGCTTTTCTACGTTTAAGGGTCGTATTAAATCCCTGTCTGAGTTGGACCACCAAAGCTTTGTCCCTTGGTTTAGCTGCAAGGGCCACTTTAAGTTCCTTCCGGGCATTTGAACAGGCATGATCAAACCAACCCCTAGGGCCCCTTACTTTAGACCCAGCCGCTTTAGTAAATTTTTTGTTGATAAAGGAATTAATACTATTAAAGTGATCTATACTGTCAGACGAGGTGTCTTCCTTTTCTAAAATTGCCGTGATATCCATCAGACAACTAGAAATAATGGAATCTGATGTTACAACAGCTTTTTCTCCTTTCCACCTCAGTCTATAGCCATTCTGTCTATGAGCTTCAATATTATTAATAATCCCTTGTTCACAATCATGATTATTATACCAGAAGGTTAATTCAGTGCACAAACAGTTATGGTCACTCAACATAATATCTATCACCTTGGGCAACGTACAAAGCGGGGCAATAGTTGATGACATGCAGATAAAATCAATGACGGTATTAGCGCCCCTTCCTTTAAAAGTAGGTATGATTCCACCCATGTCATCTTTAGCATTGTCCATGACTTCCAGGTCATAATGGGTCATAAAATTATTCAAAGTTTCCCCATAGGTGTGATGGGGAAAATGGACCTCAGCCTCCCCCTGTCGGTTATACACACCACAGACCTTCTGGGTAGATAGTGGGCACGCAGATACGTTAAAATCCCCCGCAAAAATATATTCAAAAACACAATTAAAATTCCTCACGAAATTGTTCACTGCTGTATCTAATTCATTAATTGCTGTGTGTCTAGTGTTATCAAAAACATTGTTATAGAAATTTATCAGTAAAATGTTTCTGCCAGATTCTTGTGTAAGCCATAAGATTTGCGAATGCGCCCCCACATTAACAAATTTTTTCACAAGAATGGGTAGTTTAACAGAAATTAACACCAACAAACCGCCCTTAGCTCTACCGTGGATTGAGGGCGATGCTGGGAGTTCATAGGACACATATCCCTCAATGCCTTTGAAATTTTTACTCCAGGTTTCCTGGAAACACAGGATGTCAAACAAATACACAAAATCATTCCAGCCTAGGGCATCCTCCTTGGCCGTAATTCCTGCAATATTCCAGCTAGCAATGTAACAGATAATCTTTTCTTTTTCTTTGCTAGCATTTGACGGTTCAACACTAGATAAGGGCATGTTATTTTCTATATTAAAAAGCTCTATGTTAGATGTAAGAATTGGGGTATCTCCCCCAGTCAAAGTACCGTTCAAACATACAGTACCCGTTTCTTCAATTAACAAAGCGTCTTCTTCATTTCCAGAACTAGACCCTGGAACCCTAGGAGCCCTTAGAGGTTCAACCTCAAGTCAATCATTCTGGTCTAGATGACTCAGGGACTGAAACCTATTTTGAGTAGGGACCTGGTAAACCATTCCGTTGTCAAACGAAGAGGTGTTACCAAATGATACAAATGGGTTGGGGGTATGAATTAAGGGAACATTCCCCCCGAACATAGGGTTCCCCATATGCAACTGTGGGTTAAAAGGGCCATTTTGTGGACCAAAGAAGAAGTTAGGCATCATTGGTCTATTCATCATAGATGGGTAGGTAGAGTTACTCGGGGCCCTCTCCTTACAATTTAACTGTGGTTGCCCACCAAGGTGGTTATAGAAATAGCCCAGTGGTCTAGCGATTACTTCAGTCTCCGACTGTGTAATTGCAGCTGCTCTAAGCAACACTGTTGCCACATGTTGTGGGTGTTTAAAGTTTATTATCACACAATCCCCACCGCCAGTTTTTTTTGTGTTACCTATCCAATTGACTCTCCTGATGGAGATAATTTGGTCAGAATAGCCAACTGGGTAGCCACAATGACGGTTAAGCCAAGAAATAGTTTTATTTCTCAGAGAATCAGGTGTCTCATAATCATTTGGGGATTGAGTGAGAATGGGGACGTTAGTTAAAACCACCACATAGGGTACACAGTCGGGTGGTAGATCGACTGGACGTCTACAAGTCCTAATGGGCACCCCGTTGGATCCTCCTATCATGTCAGTTGGAACTTGCACCGCAGGTGCTGATACTTGTGTGTGTACTTGCATGGGGGCTGATGGTTTAATACCCGGCAAAGTACTTGTGCCCCCATTATTTGATTGATTTGAGGATCTTCCCACCTCCTGAGTAGATACGGGTGGTTTCTGTGGGTTTGATATTTCTTTTGAGGAATGTTTCCTGATATTAGGGGGGGGGGCACTAGTAGAGGCTTGAGACTGCTCCTTATCCCTACTGGGAGCGGTAACGGGACGGATTGATTTTGTAATGCCCGCTAGCGACTTTTCCAAATTGTCTGCATGCTTACCCACCAAACCCCTTAACCTAGCTACTTCCTCCTGGAGATCTCCTATCTTATTAAGCAATGGCTCTACCAACATACTAAGTTTACTGAGAAGGGTATTCGTTAGTGAGTCAATTTGGTAAGGCTTCAGGAAAGCATATTTATCTAGATTCGGGGTTACTGCATCATCTGTATGTTCCGGTTGGGTCATATCTTTTTTCCTTCTAGAGATATGACTACCTCGCTTGGGTATTGGTTTTCTACAGGCTCGCATAAATTTGGAAGCCCTCCCAGATTGCAAAGGTGTCCCCCCAACATTATCACCTTGGTCATCTTCCCCCATAATTGACTTGTCTAAGGCCTTAGACGCTTCGATATTTATACTGTTGACGCTACCATCAAGTTCGACAGGGGAAACATTCACATTAGCAATATTATCAATATTTGCATGATTATTTACATCGACGGGCAGAGTCAATGGAGGGTCAGCAACAGTACTTTTCCCTAATGACTTCCTCCTGTCACTGTTGATTTTAGACACCACTTTCAGTAGGTAATTATCCGGCAATGTACTTTGGACTGACATTTTCTGGTATTACTTTGACTGTGTCCGGTAAATTAAAATACAAGGGGAAACAAGTGGCTTTTCCACTGATTATCCTTCAATGGTACTCACAGTTCGTGCCAAGGGGGGTGGCCCTGCCCGGCCTCTTCTGGCCCCTGACGACCACAGACGGCCCGCCCTTGTCCCGTGCTTCTACCGGTCGCTCCCGCGCGCGACTCGCGGGGCGAGAGGGGGTGTCAGCCTTTTACAGGCGCCTCCGGGCGCTCCTTGGACGTCACCGGCGTTCACCCGCCCCAGGGGCTGCTGGGGATTGTAGTGCGCTGCTCGCGCTGCCTCCCGGTCTCCTCCTGCGCGTTCCGCTGCGCCGCCGTTCCCCTCACGGCTCTGGTCACGCTGGTGAGTGTTTGGTGTTCCCCCACTGGGCTCGCGGGGGGTCAGCCTTTTACAGGCGCCTCCGGGCGCTCCTTGGACGTCACCGGCGTTCACCCGCCCCAGGGGCTGCTGGGGATTGTAGTGCGCTGCTCGCGCTGCCTCCCGGTCTCCTCCTGCGCGTTCCGCTGCGCCGCCGTTCCCCTCACGGCTCTGGTCACGCTGGTGAGTGTTTGGTGTTCCCCCACTGGGCTCGCGGGGGGTCAGCCTTTTACAGGCGCCTCCGGGCGCTCCTTGGACGTCACCGGCGTTCACCCGCCCCAGGGGCTGCTGGGGATTGTAGTGCGCTGCTCGCGCTGCCTCCCGGTCTCCTCCTGCGCGTTCCGCTGCGCCGCCGTTCCCCTCACGGCTCTGGTCACGCTGGTGAGTGTTTGGTGTTCCCCCACTGGGCTCGCGGGGGGTCAGCCTTTTACAGGCGCCTCCGGGCGCTCCTTGGACGTCACCGGCGTTCACCCGCCCCAGGGGCTGCTGGGGATTGTAGTGCGCTGCTCGCGCTGCCTCCCGGTCTCCTCCTGCGCGTTCCGCTGCGCCGCCGTTCCCCTCACGGCTCTGGTCACGCTGGTGAGTGTTTGGTGTTCCCCCACTGGGCTCGCGGGGGGTCAGCCTTTTACAGGCGCCTCCGGGCGCTCCTTGGACGTCACCGGCGTTCACCCGCCCCAGGGGCTGCTGGGGATTGTAGTGCGCTGCTCGCGCTGCCTCCCGGTCTCCTCCTGCGCGTTCCGCTGCGCCGCCGTTCCCCTCACGGCTCTGGTCACGCTGGTGAGTGTTTGGTGTTCCCCCACTGGGCTCGCGGGGGTCAGCCTTTTACAGGCGCCTCCGGGCGCTCCTTGGACGTCACCGGCGTTCACCCGCCCCAGGGGCTGCTGGGGATTGTAGTGCGCTGCTCGCGCTGCCTCCCGGTCTCCTCCTGCGCGTTCCGCTGCGCCGCCGTTCCCCTCATGGCTCTGGTCACGCTGGTGAGTGTTTGGTGTTCCCCCACTGGGCTCGCGGGGGGTCAGCCTTTTACAGGCGCCTCCGGGCGCTCCTTGGACGTCACCGGCGTTCACCCGCCCCAGGGGCTGCTGGGGATTGTAGTGCGCTGCTCGCGCTGCCTCCCGGTCTCCTCCTGCGCGTTCCGCTGCGCCGCCGTTCCCCTCACGGCTCTGGTCACGCTGGTGAGTGTTTGGTGTTCCCCCACTGGGCTCCCGGGGGGTCAGCCTTTTACAGGCGCCTCCGGGCGCTCCTTGGACGTCACCGGCGTTCACCCGCCCCAGGGGCTGCTGGGGATTGTAGTGCGCTGCTCGCGCTGCCTCCCGGTCTCCTCCTGCGCGTTCCGCTGAGCCGCCGTTCCCCTCACGGCTCTGGTCACGCTGGTGAGTGTTTGGTGTTCCCCCACTGGGCTCCCGGGGGGTCAGCCTTTTACAGGCGCCTCCGGGCGCTCCTTGGACGTCACCGGCGTTCACCCGCCCCAGGGGCTGCTGGGGATTGTAGTGCGCTGCTCGCGCTGCCTCCCGGTCTCCTCCTGCGCGTTCCGCTGCGCCGCCGTTCCCCTCACGGCTCTGGTCACGCTGGTGAGTGTTTGGTGTTCCCCCACTGGGCACCCGGGGGGTCAGCCTTTTACAGGCGCCTCCGGGCGCTCCTTGGACGTCACCGACGTTCACCCGCCCCAGGGGCTGCTGGGGATTGTAGTGCGCTGCTCGCGCTGCCTCCCGGTCTCCTCCTGCGCGTTCCGCTGCGCCGCCGTTCCCCTCACGGCTCTGGTCACGCTGGTGAGTGTTTGGTGTTCCCCCACTGGGCTCCCGGGGGGTCAGCCTTTTACAGGCGCCTCCGGGCGCTCCTTGGACGTCACCGGCGTTCACCCGCCCCAGGGGCTGCTGGGGATTGTAGTGCGCTGCTCGCGCTGCCTCCCGGTCTCCTCCTGCGCGTTCCGCTGCGCCGCCGTTCCCCTCACGGCTCTGGTCACGCTGGTGAGTGTTTGGTGTTCCCCCCATGCATCCATCCATGTATTTTGACTCAAACCCAAATTTACAAATACTTGTAAACATAGGTTGTGCCAAAATGGTGTGTCTACTTGACAGAGGCATAACAAGGACAAAGGGGCATATTATCAAGAACGGCGTGAAAAACTATTGCCGATTTAGCGGCAGAAAAATGCAGCTAAAGCGGCAATAATAGGCTTGAGAATATGCCCTTGAGAATTCCAATAGAAGTCCATGTTCTGGTGTAAACCTGGGCTTCTGTTGGAATTCTCCAGGGCATAATATCAAGCCCATTATAGCTGGTTTAGCAGCATTTTTCTGCCAATAAACCGGAGATAATTTTAACAATGTCCTTGATAATATGCCCCCAAATTCTTTTTTTCTCCTCCTTAATTCCTCTATACATGTATTCTGCATTGTGCTGCACACTTAAAAAGTGGAATATTCCTTTTTTGGATTGTTTTTGTGCACAAAGGTACGCCCTCCTGCACAAATAAAATCCTGGTTATAGTGCAGGCACCATTGTACTAGGGTGCAAGGGTGACTACCTTGGTGCTTGGCAGCACAAAGTGCACCAGCACAATGTAAGAACATAAATGTGCCATATCTCAGTAGATCTTGCACGCATTTCTGCTTTCACCCTTTTTACGCAATGCAGTGCAGCAAGTTCCTTTGCTGTGTTACATTGTGAGAAAGAAAAGTGACTCTGGTCCTTAGTCTATGAAATTAGAGTCACAATCTACCAGCTAGACAAAGTCCAAGGGTGTAGTTGTCAAGGGACCATTCAAGTTGGATATGTTGTTGTTTAGCTGAAGCTATTGGTTTCGGCACCAAAAGTAAGTCAAAGGTGGATTTTTTTTGCTGTCCATGGTGCTCCATCAATCAGACTGCTTTGCCGCTTCGACCCAGTCCAAGATTTTACCTTCAGATTATCATGTATGCTGTCCACCAAACTTATGGTCAGCCTGTCTATTTTGAGTTGGGTGGATGATCATGTTTCTGATGGAGGTGCTTCCACTGGCTCTGCTATAGTAAAACTTAAACCAATGATCGGTGTAGGTGCTTCAGACCATCCACCCTATCAACAGAGGAGAGTCTGATGCATTTTGAGTCCAGGACCACCAGGTATGCCCTGGCAGTCCACAAGTGAAAACATAGATAATTTTACATTTGGCATCAGAGTAATTTCCTTTTTTAAAGCAAACTCCTTTGGAAAATAAAACAGGTATGTGGGTGTCTGCCCGAAACATGGCAGCCACAGAGAAAACTTTAGGAGCCTTCAGCGGAGCACCTGTGAGGACGGCTCCTCTGAAGGCACAAAGATCTCTGCAAGACTGATGAAGATGTCAAAATATGACATTCAGCAGTGCATCGGACTACTGAAGAAAACTCCATCTGTTACCCTGACTAATAGTGGGCCGTTGGTCACCATCCAAATCAGGCCCTCAGTCACTTTTTGAGTAGTCCTCCTTTAGGGCAAGGGTAGAAGTTGTAGGCAGGCAGGGCTCCATGAGCATCGATAACTTTACCACAAAGTCCTGCAGAACCTGTTTTTAGCATGGCAAAAAGCTCTGGCCATGACAAACCTGATTGTATTACTCATTTTTGGTGCAACAAAGCCTGGGAAAGCTTTAGCACCTTCTCCTAGGCCTAAAAGGGTGTAAATAAATGCTAATTCCCACTTTTCAACAGCTGCCAGGAAAGTTCCTTCTGGTCAATCAGGAAGCCCTTAGCTTCCTAAGGTATGCTTCTAGGCACTAGTTTTCTTTTAAGCCAAGACTACAGCAAGCTCCAGTCCTCTTTGGTCAGCTTGGCTCTGATTTTTGTGTGCATCTAGTTCCTTAGTGCAAACAGAAGTCAGTCAGTCAGCCAATAAACTTTATTCAGTTTTTGTTTGTAAATCCATAAAAGTTACACAAATACAGTACATAAAAACAATTTATACATCAATACAGAGTTTAAAAAGAAAGGTCCAGTATTCCACGATAAATCTTGCTAGAAACACATCTTAATAAACAGAATTTGCAAATCCATACAAATCCTCGATTTCACAGATGCTTTTAAAAACCCTACTATAAAGAAAATACAATCATCCTTCAGCAATTGGAGATACACAAGGGCTGGTCTGACTTGTCTAAAATTCATCTTTTTTAAAAGAGGAACTAAAAAATGCCTACTGGGGAATTCATACAGTTTACAAAAAAACACAAAGTGCAGCAGATCCTGCAGAGACTTTCCATCGCAGCCGCAGGTAGCTAACACTTGGCATCTGTAAACCCCCTTAGGTCTAGCTAGCAAAAGATGAAATAAATTCATCCGAAACCTGGTTAAAATGGATTTCTCGTGTGTAGAAAGACACCCCATAAGATAAGGTTGTTGATTTCAGCATTAAATGCAATCAGACACTATGGGCCAGATGTATCAAGGCTTTTGCGACTCGCAAACGGCCTATTTGCATTTTTTCATATGTATGAAAAAATCGCAATTTAAGGAATCGAAATAATTTGCGATTCCTTATTTTGCCATAGCATTTAAGGAATCGCAAATTTTGCGATTCCTTAAATGATATGTATGAAACATTTTCAAATTGCGAATTTGTGTTAAGAAATCGCAAATTACCACCAACTTGTAGTTGGTGGTAATTTGCGATTTCTTTGAAAAATGCCCTATTTGGCATTTGTGAGGGTGGCATGTGACACACATACATGCCCATAGGGCATGTATGTGTGCCACATGCACACACATGTAGATTTCAGGGGTGCAGCAGGGTGTCTTTGAGACACCCCTGCACCCTTGAAATAATTCTCAAATTGCGATTAGCAAATTGCGAATTCGCAATTTGAGAATTATTGCACTATCATTCCTATGGGCCGCTTGGCCCATAGGAATGCATTGGAAATTATTCTTTATTTGCGAATTTGCAAAATGCGAATTCGCAAATAAAGAATAATAAGGAATCGCTAAAAAATAGCGATTTTGTACATACATTCCATTTTGCGAATTCTAAATAGCGATTCGCAAAAAATCGCTATTTAGGATTCGCAAAACGGAATCTTGATACATCTGGCCCGAGGATTCTGAACCTCCACAGTTTCTCTGTCTACTTTCCTTTGATTCAGAAAGGCTGTCTTGGTTAGTTCTACGTCCTTTCTGGTAATAGCATCAGGATTGGAAAATAAGTCACCCCGCCCGATCCATTCAAGCCCAGTTTTGATATATTTAAACCATGGGATATGAGCCGAGTTATTTAGGGTCATACATTACCTTAAAATCAAATGGGTGAGGGTTAGATCTTCATTCAGCCAACACTTTAACCAGAAAATCAAGGGGCACAAAGCAAGAGCGTCACTTAGGTAGGAGACCCTCAATTCCTTGTGGTCCGCTAAATTCGAGGTTCTATGCGGAACACATAATAGGCGTTTCCAAAAATCATTTTCCACTACCTGGAGGGGATCTGCGGCAATGTAACCCCAGATTTTACTACCATAAGTAGCTATGGCCGAACATTTAGCTTGGTACACTTGCAACATAGCTCCTATCGGGTTCTTTCCTATTTTAGAGGCAAAGTTAAAAATTGCTGCATTAGCCCGAGCCAGGTCCCCTTTTTTCCTCGGAATTAGAGGGCCCCATTTGAGTTGATCATCAAATAGAACCCCTAAATAGGAGAGTACATTCGTACGGGGGATCTAAGCAGCTCCGACACTAACCTGGAAACTCTTTTTCATTTGTTGCCCAACTTTTATGACGAAAGACTTCGAGTTATTAATAGTCAGGTCCCGTTCTGTCATGAAACACGAGCATGCAGTTAAAAGGGATTATAAACGCCGTTCAGTCCGAGATATTAGGACGGCAGTGTCCGCATAAAGCAGGACTGGAATGCTCTGCCGTCCTATGCAGGGAAAATCAACTCATGTTGCCCTTAGTACACTATCCAATTCATTTATATAAATGTTAAATAAAAAAGGCGCCAGGATGTAACCCTGATGGATTCCCCTCTTAATCTCAAAGTCCTTAGAGACCTGTAGATCCTGTGAGAACACAATGTTAGCCCTAGTGGAGATGTGCATGTCCTCAAGAAAGCTAACAATACTGCTCTGCACCCCCATAGCCCTCATGGACTCCCACAGCTTGTCCCTGTTTACACAGTCAAATGCAGATGACAAGCCCATGAAGGCAAGGTGAATAGATCCGGTACGAGCAACCGTATACTTGCTCAGTATCATAGATAGATTAGGACACTGAGCAATAGTACAGCGTCCCAGCCGGAACCCATACTGGACATCCGACATGATCTTATGCTCGTCTGCCCAGGTTGATAATCTCTTTAGGAGAATACGACCCATCACTTTAACCACAGAATTAATAAGAGAAATCGGTCTATAACAATGGGTAATATTTCTGTTACCCTTCTTAAAAACAGGCACTGTAGTTGAAGATGCCCAGGACTTGGGACAACCACTCTTTGCTGCTGATGTATTAAAAACTGTTTCCAGTATCGGTGCCCAGAATAGAGGGTCTGCCTTGAATAGGTCAGGGGGTTCCCGTCTGGCCCTGGTGCTTTATTAATGGATAGACCTGTAATGCCATCCAGGATCTCACCCCTACCAAAAGTTAATACCAAATCCTTAGTGTCAATGCTTGTTTTGGGATTAGGCACCTAAAGGCAATCAAACATAGATTTAAAATGTAGTACCCACTCCTCCTCTGTGATATGTGAATCTATGCCCCCTTTCCTGGTCAAAAAGGGGCCTATTCACAATGCTCCAGAACTTTGAGCTGTTCTTGAGAGTGCTAGAATCGATCAGCTCCCTCCAAGCTTCCTCTTTTAGACTACCCTTATGCTTGGCCAGTGCTGCCTTATTGTCCTTTCGACAAGCACATACCTCGGACTGGATTCTTGGTTTGGCAGACAAAGCTTCGCTCAGCCTTTTTGCTGCTTTAGAGCAGTGGGAATCAAACCACCTGGGACCATCTGCAACATTTCTGCTGGCTGGGACACTTAACATTTCACCGACTTTCTGCACCAGCGACTCATATGCACCAAGAACCTGACTAGGGGAGCATCCCCTGCAGTGCAAAATAATACTTTATGGGCGCAGGATTTTACTTCATTTAAAAATTTGTCAGGAGACACCTGAGACCAATTTAATCTGCGCTTGCCATCCGTCGGTCTCAATGCTTCCCTGGATGAAGCAACCCCTGTCTTAGCTTATCATTATATGAACTGTTAATGGATTATGATCACTGTATTCACTCTCCACAAAATCAAAGCCATGGAAAGAGAATTGCAATGAAGAGGAAATTAGGATGAAGTCAATAAATGACCCCCTACTGTGTCCTTTAATGGTTGGCACAGAAAACTTAGAGGGTGGGTCAGTTAAAAACATTAAAGCCACCAAATCCGGTTCATTCACCATATTATTCAGCAGTTCCCCCTGGATATGATGTTCAAAATGAAAAACCCTCATACGTCGGCAGCCCAGCTCAGAAGTACAAGACAGTGTTGGATTACCACAGGGGTGTATATTAAAGTCCCCAGACACCAGGAAGTTGTGTAGACAAAATCCAGCTGATTTTCTTATGATCATTCCCAGGGTAGTAACGTTACAGGTCTCGTGTGGATTGGCTACCGAATTATAGAAATGAACAACCCCCATCTGGTTTCTCCCCTTTTTACTATCAGTGCCAAAATTCCAGAATGGGTGGTTGGCAATACCTGAATCTTGCAGTCAACAGCTACCGAGATGTATACAACTAGGCGACCCTTTGGTCTACCACACAGCGATGGAATGTCCGAGACAAAATAAGCCTCATAGCCTTTCAGAAACAGGTCACAATCCACTGACCATGATTCCTGAAGGCTAATTACCGAAAATTGCCTTACATATTGTACCCACAGAGGGTGAAGACGTTTATTGCCCAGCCCAGTGATATTCCAGGATAAAAAGTTGTTCGATCTAACATCTAAAGGCCTTGAAGCTACCTCCACTGGGGACTCAGTGGGAACCACCCGATCCAGCTCAAGGGTTAGTCAATCACAATCTTCCAGACTGGTTAAAGCAGCAAATCGGTTGTTGGATGTCGAAAAAAGGTTGTTACTGATCTGCCGGTCTAATTCCAGGGGTGGGTGAACCCTGGGAATAGGCTGTTGTCTACATGCTGGTCTACTTGACCACCCCCCTCTGAAAAAAACACTGGGGGCTTTTTTAAACATGGCCCTAGGCGGGCCTGGCTTGTAGAAGTAACCCAAAGGTAAAGCCCTAATGCACGTTCCCTGTAAGGTCAAAGGGCCATTGTCCCCATTTAAAATACGGCCAGCAATGTAAGGGTTATGGAAATTTACAATCACGCAATCGCCAGAGCCCATTTTGTGTGTGCTCCCTATCCAGCTCACCCTGCGAGCCATGAGTATATTTCTAGTCAGGCCAACCCCTAGGGGAGTGTTATGGTTAAACCAGTGAGCCACTTTATTTAACAACTGCCCGTAATCTTCTTTAGCTCCTTTAGGGAGGGGTGGGACAGTCTCCAGAACCACTACGTATGGGGTAGATTCAGTCAATCAATCAATCAATCATAACACTTGTATAGCGCACTACTCACCCGGCAGGGTCTCAAGGCGCTTGGGGAGGGGGTCCGCTACTGCTCAAACAGCCCGGTCTTGCGTTGTCTCCTGAAGGCGAGATGGTCCTGGGTCAGCCGAAGATGGATGGGGAGGGAGTTCCATGTCTTAGCCGCCAGGTAGGAGAAGGATCTGCCACCGGCGGTGGCTCTTCGGATGCGTGGCACGGCGGCGAGGGCGAGGCTTGTAGAACGTAGCTGGCGGGTGGGCGTGTAGAAGGTCAGGCGGTCGTTGAGGTACTTGGGGCCCAGGTCGTCGAAAGATTTGTGTGCGTGGGTGAGGAGCCTGAACGTGATCGTCTTGTTGATGGGGAGCCAGTGTAGGTCCCTCAGGTGGCCGGAGATGTGGCTGCGTCGGGGATGTCCAGGATGAATCGGAGGCGTTCTGGATGCGTTGGAGTCTTTTCTGTAGCTTGGCTGTGGTTCTGGCGTAGAGGGTGTTTCCGTAGTCCAGTTTGCTTGTGACGAGTGCCTGGGTGACCGTCTTCCTGGTTTCGGTCAGGATCCATCGGAAGATCTTGCGGAGCATGTGTAGGGTGTTGAAGCATGACGAGGAGACGGCGTTGACTTGTCTGGTCATCGAGAGGGAGGAGTCCAGGATGAAGCCCAGGTTGCGTGCGTGGTCTGTTGGCTTGGGAGTGGCGCCCAGGGCTGGGCCACCAGGAGTCGTCCCAGGCGGAGGGCGATGGTCCCAGGACGAGGACTTCCGTCTTGTCTGAGTTCAGTTTCAGGCGGCTGTTCTTCATCCACTCGGCGACGTCTTTCATCCCTTCGTGTAGGCTCGTTCTAGCGGTGGCGGGGTCTCTGGTGAGGGAGAGGATCAGTTGGGTGTCGTCGGCGTAGGAGATGATGTTGAGGTTGTGCTGGCGTGCGATGGCTGCAAAAGATCTCATGTAGATGTTGAAGAGGATGGGGCTGAGTGATGATCCCTGCGGTACGCCGCAGATTACTTCGGTGGCCTCGGAGCGAAATGGGGGGAGGCGGACTCTCTGTGTTCTTCCGGTGAGGAACGAGATGATCCACTCCAGCGCCTTCTCTTGGATACCGATGTTGCTGAGGCATTGAACTAGGGTGCGGTGGCAGACAGTGTTGAACGCTGCAGAGAGGTCCAGAAGGATGAGGGCCGCTGTTTCCCTGTTGTCGAGCAGGGTTCTGATGTCGTCGGTGGCTGCGATGAGGGCTGTCTCGGTGCTGTGGTTGGCTCGGAAGCCAGACTGCGAGGGGTCGAGGGATCCGTTCGTCTCGAGGAAGGCTGCAAGCTGTCTGTTGACAGTCTTCTCGATGACTTTGGCAGGAAAAGGGAGGAGCGAGATGGGGCGGAAGTTCTTGAGGTCGGTGGGGTCAGCTGTTGGTTTCATCAGTAGGGCGTTGAGCTCGGCGTCCTTCCAGTTCGCCGGGAAGGTGGCGGTGTCGAAGGAGGCATTGAGGGAGGTGGTGAGCTGCTCGGTGGTGATCTTGCTCCAGCTCCTATGAGGTACCTGTTGCGGGTGGTGATGGGTCGTGGTTCTTCTGAAGCTGAAGTGGACGCAGCTGTGGTCGGTCCAGTGAAGTCTGGTGGTGTGGCTGAATGTGATGTGCTTGCTGGATGAGAAGACTGGATCAAGCGTGTGGCCGGCGTAGTGGGTGGGGGTGTTGACCAGTTGCTTGAGTCCGAGGTTCGTGAGGTTGTCCAGCAGGGCAGAGGTGTTGTGGTCCTTGTTGTTCTCCAGGTGGAAGTTGAGGTCCCCTAGAAGAATGTAGTCAGCGGAGCGGAGGGCGTGTGGGCTGGTGAAGTCCGTGATGTCTTTGCTGAATTGTGTACGTAGTCCCGGGGGTCTGTAGATGAGGGTGCCTCTGAGGGTCGTCTTTGGGTCGGTGTGTATCTGGAAGTGGAGGTGCTCGGCGGCGGCGAAGGTGTCGTTGGAGTCGGTTGTGATGCGGATGGTGTTCTTGTGTACGATGGTGACGCCTCCTCCAATCTCGTTGACACGGTCTCTCCGGGTGATCTTGTATCCGTCTGGGATGGCGATGGCGATGTCGGGTGCGGAGGAGGCGTTCATCCAGGGTTCTGTGAGGAAGGCGACGTCTGGTGCGGAAGTGTCGAGCAGGTTCCAAAGTTCGATGGCGTGTCTGTGTATGGAGCGGGTGTTGAGCAGGATGCACTTGAGGTGGCTGTTGTTGGTACTCGGCTTAGATTCAGGTGGAAGGTCGATAATAGGGAGACTTACTAACTGTAGGTCCCTTTCCTCTGGCCTCCTTGCCTTATGGGCCACAGATGATCCTGCTCTAGTTGGGGACTTGAGTGAAATTTCTGGGGTATTACCCTGTCAGTTCTAATAGATCTGGAGCTGCTCATGTCCCTCAAATCACTATTCACAGCAGGCGTCTCCACTAAGCCTACCCCTCCTCCTTTACTCCCAGTAGGAATGGGGTCTTTACTAGTGATTATGCTAACTAAAACTGTGTCCGGCGGGTTCCGGCCCACCAACTGTTTTTGAAAGACTGGATCTTATAAAGTAGACATCATAGTTTCCAACCTGCCCCAAAAGTTCACCTCCTGTGTGCTGCCCCAACAAAATCTGTTTCGTCTGAATAGGGGGATCCTCTCTACAGACGTTTGTGGTTGGTGCAGCTATTGGTATACAGGCATAATATCGAATCAAAAATATTGAATAGCACTAATATCGAAGTCAAAATATAGAATGGACAAAATATCAAAACGACAGAATATAGTGGTGAAAAATATCGAATTGAATTTAAGTAATGTAATATCGATTTTTAAAATATAGAAAGTTAAAATATCGAAGTATATAATATAGGTATTAAAATATATCGAATTTTTAATATTATCGAATTTTTTTAAGTGTTTTTTATGTTATTTAATTTTTGTGTAATTTAATTCTGTAGCAGGTTGTGGGTTTATAGGGGAATAGGATGGGAAATAATTTAATTCTAATTAATTAAATATGTTAATTTAGTTATTGGTATTTATTTTGAATTAATTCTTAATTAATTATTAATTGGCAATTAATTTTTTATTGGTAATTAGTTTTTATTAATTGATTGTTTGATAATTATGTTAATTTAATTCATGTATTTTCCATAGCGGGTTGTGGGTTTATAGGGTAATAGGGTGGGAAGTAATTGCATTGTAATTAATTAAATATGTTAATTTATTTATTGGAGTGGGAATAGTAATTTTTACCCCTACACTACCCAACGCATTCCCTACTGTTGCACTCTCTGGAGTGGGAATAGTATTTTTACCCCTACACTATCCAACACTTTCCCTACTGTTGCACTCACTGGAGTGGGAATAGCATTTTTTACCCCTACGCTATCCAACAATTTCCCTACTGTTGCACTCACTGAAGTGGGAATAGTAAATTTTACCCCTATGCTATCCATCGTTTACCCTACTGTTGCAGTCGCTGGAGTGGTAATAGTAAATATAACCCTCCCGCTATACTATGGTAAAAATGTTGTATATTTTTTATCAATATTATGTTTATATATATATATATATATATATATATATATATATATATATATATATATATATATATATATATATATATATATATATATATATATATATATATATATATATATATATACATACATATTACCTACTGGCGGACGCCAGTAGGTATGTATAGTTAGGATTTTTTTGAATAGGGATTTCTGAAAATTCTATGTTGAATAACTTTGGCGTTGATGGACGGAATTGGCTGAAATTTTCAGGAAAATGGCACATTTTGTTTTTGAGCGTCCCCTGAAAGTTTGGGGGGGGGGGTTTCGTGAAGTGGGGGCTGAGAAAAAAGGGGGGTCCCAAAACGTGTTTTTAACATTGAGTTTTCCATAGGGCGGTTGGACTCACTTTTAGCTCGAACGGCTGAATGGATTTCTATGAAACTTGGCAAAATTGTAGGGACTGGTAGTCCGATGTGCCTTTGCAAGGTCTCAAGATATGTGCTCCAGTGGATTTTGAGTATTTTAGGTTCATAAAAATATATATATCTGTGACAGCGTCCCGGTTAGCGCCCCGGTTCGCGTACCAGAAGCGTAACGGAACTTCGCGAGGAGAAGCGGATTGGCTCTCCGGTGACTGTCAACATTCTAAACAGCCCGGAGCGGCCGCCATCTTGTTTCTCGGTAGGATCGAGAGACAAGAGGTGGAAATGAATAAAAGGGGGCAAGGTAGACCCCTCCTGACCCCCTACGATTGATGTGGGGGCTATTAAAGGGCCCCACGGGGCAAAAAAATAAAATACAATTTTTTTTTGATTTTTCGCGGTGGAAGCGCTACCTGGTACGCGAACCGGGTAGCTCATCGGTAGAGTAACAGGAGTCCACCATCATATGTTTCGGACGAATTTAGTCATAAGATGGAGGATAAACAATGTTGGAAATGGGTATAAGGGGGCACGGGAGACATAGCCTGACCCCCTAGGTTTTCTGAGGGTGGCTGAGGAGGCCCATATATGTTAAAAAAAAACCCTTTTTTTTTTAAATTTTCGCACAGTTAGCGCCCGGTCCGCGCACCTGTTAGCGTTCCGGAAAGCGTAACAAGGGGAAAACCAAGGGAAATAGTAAAATTATATTTTAGAGTGCTTTGAGGTAGGGTAGCTCTGAATAAAGCTGTTGTGTTGTGTGGGTGATGTAAGTACCAACATGTAGGTACCAATGAAGAGTCTAAAATTCAATGTACACCGTCTCCTCTGTAGATATTTTGTATGTTCTAATATGGGTTATTTAAATGTAAATGTGTGGAAAAGCACTTCATGCTTTGATGCAATTGTATTTTTGAACTGATTGTTCTTTCCTCTTAGTCCTCATTTGGGAAAACAAAATGTTCTAAACCAATGAAAAGTGTTATTTTCAGGTCACATGACCTTTTACGCTTACGTTACGTGTCCCGTTACGCACCCGGAGCGCTTCTGGGGTGCTGCGCTTCGTGCCTCGGTTCGCGCTCCGAAGCACTTCCAAGTGCGCTAACGCGGCGAGTCATAAGACGCATTACGCGGCAACGCGATACGTCGCGCTTACATGACGCGTCACGATGTTGTTTTCGAACGCGGCAGTTGCGCTAACGGAATGTTTCCCGGTGCGTGGAACGGGTTGCGGCACCAAATTGAGCTAACGGGAAGCTACCCGGTGCGCGGACCGGTAGCGAAACAAAAATAAATAATTAAAAAAAAATTATATACATAAAAAAATTATATTAAATACATATAAAATATATTTTTCCTTTAAAAGAAGAATACATTTTACAGCTTTTGATATTTGCTATTAAAAAACCATTGAAATTCACTGAAAAAACCATAGGTTATAGACCATATATAGTTAGGAATTAGCATTTACAAAACCTTGAAAATTCACTGAAAAAACCATAGGTTATAGACCATATATAGTTAGGAATTAGCATTTACAAAACCTTATTTTACTCACACAAAACCATTGAAATTCGCATATATAGTTAGTTGCACTAACTATATATTGCGCACCCGCAATCCACTGCTGATGATGTCACATATTACATCATTCATGACATGGTCAGTGACATCACTGATGACATCAATGATGACAACTCAAATGACATCACTGATAACATCACTGATGACATCATTCATGTGATAATACGATGAACCTCTTCAGACTCTAATATAACCTTGTGTAAACAGACACTCACAGACTGTCACTCATCCATGGAGTTACTCATACACCTAGTCAGTCATGCAAAGAATCAATCACATCTCCATTTCCTCAACTATACAGTTATACACACCTTACTTATTCAAACATATTCTAACACATATTTACTCTCTTATACAATCACTGATACAAGTTTACAATGATACATACAGCCACTCACACATTCACTGGCTCTTATACACAGTTATTTATATATGTCAACTCTCACATGTACTGTGTTTTACATATGTACTTACTTTGACATGTAGCACTGAGATATCCATTCACTCACCAATACACTCATGCACACAGTCAACCCCCATACAGCTGTTTTCACATGCACTTTTGAACCCATACATCTAGTGAATCAACTGCTCACACATCTATGCACAGAGTCACACACCTCCCAGCCACCCAGACACACACTCACTCTCCCATACAAATACTTGGGCAACCAATCAATAACCCATATAGTTACTCATATAGCTACTGATCAACACATGCAGCAGTTTACAGAACAACAGACATAATGATGCACAAATTAAGACAGTTTAGTCACTAAACCATGCACTCAGTGAGACACATTTAATCACTCTCTCATACAGTCAGTCATGCACCTACGAAATCCTTCATCCAGACACTTATACATCCACTCATTCTTCAATATGTAAGACATATTTTAACTTTACAGAAACATACAGTCACTGGATGTTGTCATCAGAGATGTCATTTGGAGAAGCGTGGCTCAGTGGTTAGAGACGGCAGACCCGGAAGCTGAGATCGACCGTGGACCAGGGTTCGATTCCCCACCTCGGCGGGTCTCGGGCTCAAAATTCCACGGACTCGACAATTCTCGCTCTGGTGCCTACTCAACTCACGGGGTCACACTCTGCGACTCTGGGCAATAGCTTGCTTAATCTCCACTACGGCCCCTCGCGGCGGGATGCCTGGCTTTCACCTTGTGGACACCCTGCCGTGGTTTCTCACAGGGGAATACCAGGACGGGTTCCCTAAGCAAGCGCCGGGACGCTTACGGGCAGCTGTGCGCTTTACAAGTCCAGCACATTTACATTTACATTTACATTTGAGTTGTCATCAGTGATGTCATCAGTGATGTCACTGACCATGTCATGAATGATGTAATATGTAACATTATCAGCAGTGGATTGCGGGTGCGCGATATATAGTTAGTGCAACTAACTATATATGCGAATTTCAATGGTTTTGTGTGAGTAAAATAAGGCTTTGTAAATGCTAATTCCTAACTATATATGGTCTATAACCTATGGTTTTTTCAGTGAATTTTCAAGGTTTTGTAAATGCTAATTCCTAACTATATATGGTCTATAACCTATGGTTTTTTCAGTGACATATATATATATATATATATATATATATATATATATATATATATATATATATATAGGTTTTAAAATATTTTTTAACTTAAATTAATTATTTAATAATTTTAAGGTTATTTAAGTATTTTTAAGTATGTTTTAGTTAATTATATTTATTATTTCATTAATTTTAAATTACTTTTAAGACACGGCTCTCTACCCCTTCACTCTGGCAAGCAAGGCTTGATGTCCCCCGCAATGTGGAAGCCCGCCGGTAGATTTAAGAGCCTCCAGGCCCTGGTGGCTGCTGGGCAGGGAGCAGAGGAGCCTGGGAGGTGGAGTCCGTGGACCCGCTGTGCACAACTCTCTTCCCCTTCACACTGGCAAGCAAGGCTTGATGTCCCCCGCGATGTGGAAGCCCGCCGGTAGATTTAAGCACCTGGCAAGCAAGGCTTGAAGTCATTGAGTCCTTGAATGAGTTCTATTCTTCCAGCAGTCAAGGACCATCTTTCTCACAGCTGAGTAATATTTAGTTGGAGTCTTACAAGGAATGTTTTAATGTCGTGATGGTTAAGGTGCCATAATTCTTCTGTGCACTCGCAGAATCCTTTGGCCGCTAGAGAGGCTTATTTTCATCTATTGGCCACTTCTCTATTTAGACTACCACTCCTTCCACCTAATAGGATCCAATCTAGTTGTATGTTTTACTGTGAATGCAGCCTGGCTATTCAAGAAGACCCTGGAACTAAATAGGACACCTCCTTTTTGGAATCTCTAAGTCAACAGAGGTGGTGCTTTTTCCTGTCAACTGTGCTCTCACATACCTAATCCCTGTTCATTTGTTCAGCAGTTAGCACCCCCCACCCATCAGTCCTTGGCTCATAGGTAGGTCATTGCCATTTGAGCCAAGATTGTCAATTCTGGCTCTAGAGGTGTGATAATGACAAAGCTGGTTTAAGCTATTTCTGGATCAGGTACATTTTAAGAAAGTGTCTTTTCCACCGAGGCTAGTCAACAATCTGATATCACCACTAAATCTGTTTAGAAGATTAACTAAAAATAACTTTTACAGAGTTTGCCTACATTTTTATAGAAAACTGAAGGGCCTGGGGGCTAGTATCAAACAGCCGGGGCTAGTCACAAAGGCTATACTGAATAGATATTCAGCACTCCGCTATAGTACAAGCTGTCCGAGAGAATGGGCCTGTGATTCAGAGTGTGTTCCGCAATAATTCTCTGAATGACACAACACCCACTTCTCGATTATGGCAAGTTGCCCTTGGACTGATAAATCTCTTGTTGGCTTTTTGATGTACCTGCTTTATTTTCTCTTGAAAAACAACCTAATTTTTTCACCTTTTCTCTGGATGGATCTGGGGTCTTATTCATTGAAATTCAAGCTGAAATGAACTTGAAACCATTTCAACCATCTCTGTATGGAATTCAGCTCCCTGGATATCACAGGTGTTAGATTTGGTGCCACATGTTCCCAAAATTAGGTTTTCTGGTATCAGGCCTGCCAGGCCTGTAAAAAAATTCACCTAAAATGATGTTGAGACTACATCTGGAAAAACCCATCACAGTTATTTTAAGGCAATTGCACTGGTTTCTTTCTTGAAAATCGAATAACTTTTAGGCATTATACATGGTGTACCAGCTCAGCTATGCTAAGTCACCCCTTACATACAGTCGTTCTGTTTCCCAATGATTAGGCTTTTTACAATGTCAGGCAGACAATTGCGGATTGTGAACTGCCCTTACTTCGTTTTGCGGTTCGAACCACAGTATTTGGATGTGACCAGCCATAGGGCGGCCGGAAATCTTTTTTTTATGGAAGCTTGTGCAGAAGGCTGCACTGTGGATAGGCACCGAACTTTGCATGCTCCCACTGTGCAGGGATGTTAAACAGGCCCCAAAGTGGAGGGTCAGAAAGGTTGGCGTCCTGCGAGGGGCCCCTGATGTCACTTTCTGACATACTTTTCATTTCGGAAAGGCCGACATGGGATGGCCGTCCAAAACCGTCATCCTAATCGCGACGGCGGAGCTGCCATCATTAAAGGATTATAAATTGTTTCTGATACATCAACGGGTTCCTAGAGCCCATCAGAAAGTGTTGGACGGTGCCTCCATCTGCTGCCTCCAACTGCACACATTGCAATGCGTTGGTCAGACCGCAGCAGCAGATGGCGGTTGGGCCACTACCGATGATCCATCAGCTGCGGTCCGATCGCCATCATATTCAGCCCCTTAGTCTTTAATTTCATTAAGCCATTTAAATCTTAGTTGTGTAACAAAATGATCAACAAGTGCCTAGCAATTCTTCTTTTTTCCTATTCACTACCATCAAGAGACCAAATGGTGGTCGACCACAAATAACATCAAGACCATTCTGTTATTCTTATAGAGTAGACACTTATTTGGCAGAATAAGCACCCCCATTCTCATCTGTTCTAACCATTGCCATGCAATTGTGACTGCTCCGCTAGGGCAGAGGTGCGTTGCCCCACTGCATTTTTTGCAGTGGAAAAAGGAAATCTAAAATGACAATAACACCACATAATTATCATTTTATTTTCCCTTTGTCATGCAGCTTTACAGGGCGGGGCTTAGCTGTTGTCACAGTCAGCAAGGGGAGGAATGGTGAGCACTTAAGTAAGGATGACTGTTTGCCATTCCTGCGCACTCTGTATGTCCCCCACCAGGCTGCATTAGACAGCCTGGTGAGAAACATGCACAGGCTCCGTGTCCCTGTCTGAGTGCTGATCCACACAACCTTTTCCATCGATGTAAAGCAAGGCTTCTTGTCAGTTCAGCTTGCAATTCGACGACAGTGGCTTGCTTCAGCGCAAGGCCTTATTGAAATCCTCGAGGTCTTAGAGCTCTGGAGCTTTCAGATGGACACTTTTTGGTTTTTGAAGGATCCACAACACCAATCCAAAGTCCCAGTTGCTCCTTGGGATGTTGCGCCTACAAGATCCAACTGGCTAAATCCTTAAAAGTCCACTGAGCGCTGTCCAGCCGAGTTCTTCTTGGTGGAGATGACGCAGGTGAAGCATTTTTAATCTGTTGTTTTCAGGGAGTCTACTCCTCAACATTTTAGAGTACTGCAAAGTCCTTCTATTGCTAAGGCCCAAATAGTGCAACAGGTGCAGTCCTTTAGATTTCTGTTTTCTTGGTACAGGTCAGGGGTTCAGCAAGGCAGTCCTTCTTCTTGTTTCTTCCTTGCAGTGATCTGAGTTGCTAGGCAGATCACCCATATTTATCCAAATTTCTGGGCTGGAAAGCAGAGGGTCATCCCTGGCCAATGGGTTGTAGGGTACCAATCTGAATGATTTGGGGCATATTCTTGTCCCAGAACTCACTGTACCTTAAAAACTAAATTGGAGAAAATCTATCTGGCTAAGCCGACCAACCAATAACTTTCTCTAACATTCCACTTCCAGCCCCTCTGCTAATTTAATTACAGGGGCTCCCATCTGACAGGGGGTGTAGGAAGTGGGAAGGGGACTGGGACCTGTCCTAAGTGTATTTCCCTCTTTTAAGACCAGCTTGGCTATCCAGCCCCATTCCTGTCTTTTGCTCTGCAGCTTGCAGGTCTCCACCCACCTAATGTCTTTGTTTCTTTTCAGGCTAATTCACACCCCATCAGAGCTGTTTGGTTCAGTCTGTCAAAGGCTGGCCATTCAGAAGAGGCTGCTCTAGAGCTGTGTTAGAAATGGGATCCCTGGCTGGCCAGGGCTTGCGCCAAAGTCAGTCAGAGACCACCACTCCTAAGTCAGGGCAAGGGAGTTACACGCCAAGATAACCCCTGCTCAACCTCTAGGTAACGTGGCACGAGCAGCAAGGCTAAACTTGGAGGCAATGTGAGTTAAGTATTTGTGCACGCACCCCAGCAACAACACCCAAGGCCCACCACAAAGGAAACTCCACACAAGGTTATATATAAAAATAGCCTTTGTATTATACCCAAACACATTAGATATAACACACACTTTACAATGTGCCAACAGGCACGAGCAGAATTTACAGGGGATATGTATAAGACAGGGCCACAGGGACCACTGTCAGGAATAGGCCCTTTTAGAACTTAGCACTAGGTAGAATTAGCACTTAGAACATGGAATATAAATCACTGTAGAACAAAATAGAACATAAAGCACACAACCAGTAACTACTGGTAAAGGTTAAGTATCACCTACGCAATCCTAACCACCTTAGGAACAGGTCACGCAGGGAACCAGGAACTCACATAAGTCACCACCTGTGACTGTCCCTAGGCCAACTGGCCTTGTGGGGGCTAGGACGCCGTGTGTCCCAGTGTCAGGGGCCTAAACGTTGCAGCTGCCCACGAAGGGCTGGGCAGCTGTGTAGATCATGAGGGCCAACACGTTGGAGCTTCGCGGGCTCAAGAACACTGAATGCCACCTAGAGCCTCTCAGGGCTCTGCAAGAACTGCCCCCGTGATGTTGGAGTCCCACTCAGGGGACTAGAGTTTGCCAAGATGCCCCCTCGAGCCTCTCTGGCTCGGACAAGTAAAATGCCACCTTTCTTGGAGTCCCCCTCTCTGGGGACTCAAAGTTATAATTAGGGCTCCCGGTTTTATGGTATTTATTTTTTTGCCATTTCCGTCTGTATTTATCTGTATTTATTTTTTGGGCATTTTTTCTGTATTTATCCACATTTATTTTTGCCACACTCAAAAGGCGACGCTACAGCTAGTATTTTTCCACATTTATTTAACTTGAAAACAGCTAAAATAAAATGCCTTTCTACACTTGAAGTTGAAGGCATTGTGTAAACTTAGTGCTGCACTACTTCTATAATATACAAGAAATGCATTGCATGTCCCTCTCTTGCTCTGGATTAAAGTAAGTCCAGGCCCCCAAAAATGTGTTCTGGGTGACAACACCTTCACAGACGAGGTGCTGCAAGTACAGGAGTGAGAGGGAACCAGGTCAGGACCTTACTTCAACAGGTGAAGTGTCCTCTTGGGCAGATGTTTTCACATTTCTCATGGATCTGAAAGTAATGGGGAGCTGATGAGGAGCCATTAGTGCTTGAGCCTTTGAACGTCTATATGAAAAGAGGTGGATGGAAGATAAAAGCGATTCTTTGTGAGGCTCTGTGTTTGCCGTGCATTGAGCCCACTTGTTGGGCCTAATGTTTGCAGGCCAGATCAAAACTGCTGCTGCGTCCTGTACCACTGGACGGGGGCTGCTCAGTCGCAGGATGTGCCATATACGTATAAACCACAGAGCAAGACGTGAATCATTATATGCTTGTCTTTCTGCACATTACGTAGAGAACATGATATAACATAGGTTGTGAAGTCGGCAGCTGCCTCTATTGCAAAGTGTTATAAAGGAGCAGACTGGTGCGCCGCACAAGAACAAGCATTTGCAATGCATAAGGTCTCGCATTTACGCAAGTTTAAGCTATTGGCAGTGTAATTAACAATGCCTTTCATTAATGTTTTAAAAACAAAAAAATAGGCATGGTCATTTACAATGCCAATAACTTAAACTCTCGTAAATGCGAGACCTAATGCATTGCAAATGCTTGTTATAAATGTATTTCTACCCCGTCCCTTTAGGCAGCGTGCGGTGTTACGCCCCATTATGTGTGTGTTTGGGGGAGGGGGGGGCAGATCCTCCCATTAATTAAAGTGTCAGGTGAGGTCTGCTCCCACAAATCACCATTTTATAGCCCATTTGGACAGGATTCCGTTGCCTACCTTCGTTTAGATCTTCGTTTTGAGCACAGAGTGAGTGTGTAGCTCTTAGCACACCCAGAGAACTGTGGCTCAGTTTTTAAATGAGACCGGGTTGACAAAAACAACCAGAACATAGCAGGCACTTCAGCTGTGGACTAAGTGCATGCTTGCATGTAAGGTAAGAATGTAAATGAGCTAGCAGGAGTATGTGTAACCTAGAGCAAGTACAAATATACGGACCCTAGTCATGTCCACACAGTTTGGAAAAATGCCAAGAATGCGGTGCTCTGGAAGCCAGGCCATCGGGCTGAGAAGAAACCCCTGGGAGTCACTAGGAGCCCCTCTCCGGCAGGAGCTTCAGGGTACATTGGATAGAGGAAGGGGTACTAGCCCCCCCTCCAGTAAGGTTTACCCAGGGTGAAACAGCCCGTAGGCAGAGGGCAACTTCTGACCTAGAGGACGGGGTGAGCCCTCCCTCTCCCGAACAATCGGTGCAGAGCAGTGTGTCTGAGTGTGTGTGAGTGTGTCTGTGTGTGTGTGTGTCTGTGGGGGGGGGCACGTTACACTCGGTGCTGGAAAACGCATCTCTGTGGCTTGTGTTTGAGGTGTCTTTCAAACATGGCAAGGGGTGGAAAGAAGAAAGCCTCACTCTCTGTGTCTTGATCAATCCCAGGGGGACTTTTCTTCACAGGGAGGAAAAGCCTGGGATTCCCCGAACAGACCGAGCCTTGTCTGCCTCTCATGACATTGAGTTTAGGAAGTAATGCCTGTCACTGGGAGTCCATTGCTGGAGGTGGGAATCTGCAGCTCCTGTATAAACAGCTGCTGGCACGCCCGCACCAGGGCCTGGTGGCAGCAGGCGAAATGGGGGCCGGTGTCCGCTTTCTCAAGGCCCATGCTTTGTTCAGTGTTAGTTTATCAAAGCACCTGGGGGGCTTAGCTGTGATAAACCCCAAGAGTTAAAATGGTATTGGGGCCAGCTCGCACTTTGGAACTCCACGGGATGCAAACGCCCCTCCCCACCCTCGCACAGGCTGTGGACAGCCCATTGTCATTCTGACGGCAGATGATTATCACATTTAGAATGACAATGGGCCGTCTGCCTTTAACATAACCTGCACTGCAAGTGAGAGTTTTTGAGGCGAGTGACTCACTATTGTAGCAGAGGAGCTTAACGTGCGCCCAAGGTGTGCTTCCTGACTGCTGATTAGCACATGCCAGTAGGTGACCTCATTCATGAACAGTTTTACTCGTATTTTTCAGTTTCTAAATTTAAATACAGATAATGGAAAAATAATTTTCTGTCTGTATTTATGTGTATAAATCCGTAAAAACTGAAAACCGGGAGTCCTAGTTATAATGCCGCCCAGAGCCTCTCTGGCTCTACACAATAATGTCCCCTGAGCTGGAGTCCGTCGCGGGAGATTCAAAGCAACTAATGCTCCCTCCAACGTAGGAGCCCCGCTCGGGGGCTCGAACCCCAAGATATGGCCCCTGAGCCTCAACAGGCTCCACACACCGGAGGGGGGTGCGGGCACCGGCAATGTGCCCCGACGGCCCCCCTTTCCACACGGAGCTGCACTCACCGGCTGTCTCGCTGGCAGGACGGTTCTCTTTTCCTGGGGCTCTGCTTGGGTTTCCCGGCTCCTTCGCTGTGCTCCGGGGCTCTCCCTTACTCTCGGGAGCCCCGGGGGAGGGACGCCGGCTACGGGGCGGGACTTCCGGTCGGGGCCGCGCTCGGATTGGCCGGACGGCCAACCACTTCCGGGTCGTCGCGGGCAGCGCGGCGGCCCGTTTCAGGCACTCGTAGGCGGGGGATAAGCAACAAATGCTGGGTGGGCACCGGCTCGGTTAAAATGACGATAAATCGAGGTGGGCACTCGATCTTAGGGCGGCAATGTCCCTGGCAGGGTGGGCACCTGCCAGGGGACAATAAACTCGGCAATAAGAGGCAAATAAGCGGGGTGAGCTCCCGTGCCGCAAATGGGCAAAATGCCGGGTGGGCACCGGCTATAGCACATAAAGCGCTCCTAAGCGCTAAAGGACAATCAGGGCGCTTCCAGGCGCTAGATGCAGAGTACAGCGCTCCCAGCACTCAGCAGTGAAAGGGAAACGCTCCCAGCGCTAAAGGCACCAACAAAGCGCTCCCAGCGCTAGGGACAAATCAAGGTCCAGAACAAAGTCCTCCTAGGGTGTGGGGGGGGGGGCAAAGCTGGGCCCAGAGCCAGCTCACTGGGCCTCCAGGCAGGGAGGCAGTCCAAGTGGCGGTCCTCCTGCCCAGCAACAGCAGCAGCCCCCTCAGGATCCTGGAAGAGAACATTTTGTTAGGGGACACAGCCCCTTCTTATACCTTAAATTCCTTTGTCTGTAGGTGCAGAGTGGGGGAGAAACCAGTCGCAGCTGGTTTTGGAGCACCCTTGATGGCTCAACCACCCTTTTCATTCACTGGCAGGGCTAGGGTCATTAGACGCACCACAGGGCGCAGAGCCAGCATTGTGTGGGGAAAACCCAGCCGCACTCAGGACACAGGTGCACTCCTCCCCTCACATCAGCATGCTAATCTCAACACTCACCACTGGGCAGACCCATCCAGACATCCTGAAGCCTGGCATCCCAGCCAGCTCCTGCCAATCACACTCCAGCACCCACGCAGCACACGTACAACCATGTCTAGAAGTGGCACTTCCCCACTAGACACATACATGCCGCACATACCATTTGCAACATTCACTCTCACGAGCTCGCACATACCAATTTCGAGCATGCACGCCTCACGCATCAGGAACTACCAGGGACACAGACATTCCCCATGCATTCCTATGGGAGGGCAGGCCAACCTCACTCCACGCACTCAAGAGTGCGCATGCACTTTCCACTGGGACACATGGAAAGTGCGCAGAACCCAGAAATCACCATCACCAGGTCACCATTAAAAGCAAAAAGTTTAGGGGTTAACCTGCCAGAAGGGCCAAGTCCAACAAGCTGGATTCAGGCACAACAGAAAAGCAAGTTCTATAACTTATTTTTTGTAATAGTTATAGTATATTGGCAAGTTGTTGAATTTATTTTAAGTGCCATTTAGACACTTCAAATTAATATTTAGCGTATTCCTTTCAATAGTTAGACTTAATTGAAGTTTAATAAACCCTTCCCTGTGCACTACAATGGGGAAAATGAAATTGCCTGTTTTTCGCTCACCAGGGCTTACAAAACATCTTTTGTAATGTCCCTGCTTATTTTAACATAGTACCCTACTCTTGGAGCACGTAGGCTAGACCCCAGGGGTCACTTATATTTAAAACATAAGGTAGTTTAAGACTGTGAATGTACCTTTGATTACAAAGTTGAATTTGAACATTTTAATTCATTTATTTTAAAAACATCTTGCAGGGCTGGCTTTTAAAATGACAGCAGGCAACACAGAAGTGCATAAACTCTGTTGGGCCTCTAAACCTACAGGGCCTACCATATAGTAGGGGCTTACAGGTTGGTTGTCATACCAATTGTAATTACACCTAGTTATCAAATACCTTTTAAACAGAGCAGTGGCCCTGGGCTTGGTTAGCAGGGCCCAGGGCACAATCAGAATCGATAACCACCAGAATCTATCAAAACGATTGATCTTCGCAAAGAGGATGACTTTCTCGCAACCACTCTTCCCAAATTCCAAATCCTACCTTCATGTGTCTTGACAGTGTTCCGAAATTGCTTTATAATTTTCATAGGCTCTGTAAATCTTTTGTTACCAGTGGGAGATTTTCCTCTAACCCAGTCACCCAATTGAAACTCTATGAGTATCACCCTGGTATTATGAGTTAAAACAAATTGTTCTTTGTTTCTGTTTCTAACTCCTGCTGCCACGGTTAATAGACATCAATTTAAACCCAAAATGTAATTAAATTTTATAGCCCCTGGCACTGATCTAGAATTGGGCTTCCTGACTTTTCGTAGCTCAAATGGAGTCATACTCATAGGTTGATGAGGAGTAAGGCGATAGGCTTCTAGACGTCTCATTACCTCTTCCTTCTAGCATAAACCATTGGTCTTTGCCATTTGAATTCCTTCCTTAGGTGTTTTATTAAATCTTTCTACCATCTCATTTGTTTCGGAGTAATAAAGTGTATAAAGGTTATGTTGAATGGCGTTTTGGGACCCATGTGAACTTTTCCCGATTCATGCCCTTATATAGGTACAATTCACATTGCCCTAACATAGGCATAGAAATCATACCCATATTTATACATAGCCCATGTAGTCCAAATACAGGCATAGCTACTTCCACCCGTTACAAAAAGCCACAATGATTTCTTGGAAAAATCGGCTTAAGCAGTCAGGCACATCCAGACTCGCAGCAGACAAGAGAAATCAAAGCAGGGTTGTTGTGTCTCCCTCCCACCAAATCCCCAAAAGTCATGTGCAAAACATAAGTGCTAACAGGCAACAAGGAGCATTGAGGCACATGCATCAAGCTATTCTGTGATCGCAAATATTGCGAATCGTAAAAAGGAAGTTTGCGATCGTAAAAAAGCTTACTCCGATGCATGAAGCACATTTGCTAGACTATCACATAAATTCGCAAAAAATAGCCATTACCTAAATACCGAATATATAATTGCAAATCTGTATTACGTAATCGCTAATAAGAATTTGCTAATTCACAAAATCACAAATCCCGAATCTGGGAAAAATCGCAGTTAGAAATTCTTAAATAAGAACACATTCTATCAGGTTGTAACCATTTCAAATTGAACACATCAGGTGCAAATCATCAGCAAACTACTTAAACAGTCCCAGAAGGCATCAGATTGTTTCACAATAGCAGTGCTCTACATCATGGCTAGTAGGATGAGGCTAATAGCAGCACAGAGAAGAAGGAGGATACAGGAGCGCATTTTCAGAGCGCGCGTTACTTTGCTAGGGCAGACGGAGGAAAAGATTTATAATAAATATAGGCTGAATACAGACACAATCTATGAGCTCATAGCTGAATTGGATCCAATACTGCAGCGTCAGACTCACAGGACACATGCCATCCCCACTCATATGCAGGTCCTATGTTCCCTGCACCTCCTAGCGTCAGGGAGCTTCCAAGGAGTAAGTGCTGCAGCTGGAGGTGTCTCTCAAGGTGTCCCATCACAATTTTTTAACCTATTCATTGATGCTGTGTTGCACCACCACATCAGGTTCCCCACAACACCACAATAATTGTAGCACACTAAATTAGATTTTTATCATGTTGTCCATTTCACACGTCATTGGTTGCATTGATGGGACGCATGTAGCCATTTGTCCCCCCCTCAGTGAATGAGTATATTTACCATCTTACCATTCTTTCAACATTCAGTTAATCTGCAATTCTAAAAACATAAACACACACTAAGTGGCTACTTACCCTGGCAATGCACATGACTCATATATCACTGAAGCTTTGCGAGTTGTGCTACTGTTGGCTGCACCCTTGCGTCATGTGTTTGTCTCTTTTGCTTTTAAAGATTTACTTTTATGTTCTAAAATATTTTAAATACCTTGCTGCCAGGAAGCTCTTCTTACCTTGATTGCGCCGCACGCCTCCTGCTCCGACCCCGGTCCACCGCAGCTGATTGCTGTTTGAGAGAAGGGCGGACCGGGCAGAGCGAGACAAGCCCCCCCTGACGCTAGCCTTGCCGGGTATAAGTTCAGCCCATGTTAAGAACGTGCAGCGGACTTGCGCAGCGGGCGCGCCGGCGGAGTGCCAAAGGCGTACTAAAGTCAAGTCCTTCAGCGCCCGTCCGCGCCTGGCCGGGTCAGGGGGCCACGGACCCTGGCCAAACTATCAGCTTTTCCCCCAAGAAGCTAAAATCACTTAAACCATCAGATAGACTTTGTTCCCCCCTCAGGAAAAACAATTGTCAAACATTGGCCAATGTTAAATTTGGAACCCGACACATTTATCCCGAACTTACACAGTGGCACATTATTAAGATCCTCGCATGGTGTGAACCCAAACAATTGATAACAGTGATGCACGTGTACAAAATAAGGGTTGTGATTATGATTACATTTGTATTTTCAACAGCCACTGCTCCCTGAGGAAGGGCAGAAAGTGCCCGAAATCCATTGGAGCTCATAGATATATATCTGTTTCAAAAAAGGAAATGTGTTTGAAAAAGAAAAATGTTTTTCAGAAAAATGCTTGAAGGTCAATCATGATGAACATAATCATAAAAGGAAAGAATTTCAAGTAATAAAAACATTGAAAATCAATTGAATTGGAGTCCTTATTCAAAGAGGAACCAACATAGAGTGCCTGTTGGGGATGTAACCAATGACCCATTGGTTACACTTTTAGCCCTCTCATTATACTCAGCCACATCCCTTATTAAACCTTCTGTGCCAGTGTTGCTCCTGGTACTGTGTCTCCTGGGCTTTGTCACAGGTACCAGTAGGCTACTGAGGCTGAAGGCCTGGAGGCCTCATCACTATCCCCCCTGCAAGAACATTGTTGCCACCAGCTTCAGCAGTCTGGAGTTGTTCCACTGCATTCGTGACATGGATGAGGCCCCTGGCCACCTCCCTGCAGCATTGGCTCATCTCTACTTGCATGCTGACAGCACGATGGGAAAGCTGAGCTGTTGTCATACTCAGTCTATTGATGGCCCTGGTGTAACTGTCCAGGCGCCCCATAAAAATGTGATGCCTCTTACCATGGGAGGCATGGTCACCCTGAATGACTCTGCACAAGTCCTGCGTAAGACCAGCAAAGTTTTCATTGTTTGCTCTTTGCCCTTCCACAACAGCAGTGGTGAGCTCTCTCAGGCAGTCACGGATGTCCCCATGCGTGTTGCATTGTCCCTAGTTGGCCCTGCATAATTCTCATGTTTCTGCCTTGCAGGCGCTGGACCCTGAGCATCTGGCCCTACAGCCCACCTCAGCAGCAGCCCCATTGTCCTCAGAAGCTGTCAGGATTGCCTGGGCCTTCGCCTGCGGAAATGGGCGGACACGTGCCACATTGGTACCTCTGGTGGTGGTGGGGGTATGTGGCGAGCCTGCTGTGAGGGAGTTCCTGTTGGGCTCTCTTCATCACTCTCTAATTCAGGCAGTGGTGCGACTATTCTCCTGCGTTGAATGGGAGTAGGTATGGGTGAGGATGCTGGGACTTCTGGTTCCTCCTCAGGCTGTGCATCTGGTTCCTGTGACTCAGACATCAGCCATGTCCCTCTCCTGTACAGCTGCATCTGTACTTTCAAACAGTGCAAGTTCGGTTATTTTTTGTTGCACATGTTTGTGATATAGCGTATGCTAAGAAATTAACCTTTATTATGGACAAAGTCTACATTAGTCACTTCCTTGCTGTACTCTGCTAGACTAAAACTGTTTTGGTCCGTCTTTGCCTTGCTCTTACATTTGTCTGTATACTAGTCCCATAATGCATTTGGGTGTTGCAAGTAAAAAGTGGACTGGACTCTGGTGTGCTACACTACGCAGGACCTGCATTAGGGACTATTTTAGGTACATTTAACATTAGAAGATATTTAGTAATGGTCTTACCTTGTGAGGTACCAGCCTGTTCAGAGGTGTCAATCTGGGTTATTTCGACAACTGCCTCTGGCTGCAGTGTGGATTTCACTATATCCTCCAGGGGTGTGTTTGCAAGTTCCACAGATGGTCCCCCTCCAGTGTTTTAGCATCTGCCAGCCTTGCAGCAACTCTTCCTTTGGCTCGGCCTTACCAGCGCTTGAGCAAGTCTGCGATTGGGGGCTGTGTGACCCCCACAGCATTTACCTTTGCTTGGATGGCGAGCCAAAGTTTTCTTTTCACGGACTGCAACCTGCATGGATAGTTTGCCAAAGAACTTTTTGTGGCTCAACACCACTTCCTCAATGAGGATTTCCAGTTCTTTCTAACTGAATTTCAGCTTCCTTTTCCTTCCTTCACCCTTGCTGTCACCTTTTGTTGTGGCCATGCTGTTGTTTTCAAATAGATTCTGCTTCAAAAACAGCTTGTTCCTGCTCTGCTCCACCAGTCTGCTTCCTTCTCTGACTCTCTCGGTGAACAGGTGTGTGCATTCCCTGATTCACTTCCTGGTTGAGATGTCATCCTAATGCAGCAATATGAGTAAATAGCTATTAGCGATTCTGTATTAGCACATTCACTATTACCCATTCTGTAATAGTGGGCTCGCAATTTGATTTTGCGAAATTTAACAATTTGCTGAAATATAGCTAATTTTATGATACATTCGGTTTTGCAGTTCCATAATAGTGATTTCTTAATATTCGCTATTAAGGAATCGTAAAAATGGTTTTTGATGCAACGGCCCCATTGTTTGTGAGTAAAGCGAAGTCCCCTGATCTCCATGGAGCCTACTAGAGTTGGAGCGTTTTTTTAGAAAAGGTGTTGATATAGCGCTTCCATTCTTCCATTCTTTGTGCTAATCCAGAAGCACTTAAGTATGTTATTAAAACGAAGTAAGGAAGCTCATACATGTCTTGTAGATGATAACAGTGGTGGATTTATTCTTGTCGTTAAATCATGTATACTCAGTTATAAAGAGAAGTACTGGTCCTTGGTAAAACCATTGAAATGCCCCACCAGGAGCAAGGGTCCTCTCTGCTCAGCCCTGCAGACCAACTGATTCACTCAACATACAAACCAACCCCAACATTCCATGTGACCTCACACAGGCTGAGCAGAAGGCAAAGAACCACAGTGGAGCGACTGCAAAAGTAATAAGCACATTACAACACATGTACTACAAACATTTGAGAACTTACACCTAAAGTAAAACTCGCCATGCCACTTCAGATATAGGAATGTGTTCCTGCAGTGTTAACATTTAAAAGGTGATCCAAGTATTTCCCCTGACAAAACATGCTATTTGTGACCAAATTTCCGTGAAGGGGGCACTGTGCTCATGGCAACTATGCTGATCAAAGGCACCCCGACTCAAAGCATAGCATCTTCCAGAAGAAATAAAAGTAAAGTTATGTGCGCAGCCATGATGAAACCAGAAGTGCAGAGGCCGTGGATGGCTTTTACCCAAGTTTATTATTCCTTAAAAAAAGAAGCATAACCGAAGAATCAAATATTCCTTTTGCCGCCTGCAGATAAAAGAAAAGTTGTGTAGCCGTCCTGCTGAAACAGAAGCCCAGTGGCCTTGCTGCTTGGAAAGTGAAGGGGAGCTCCTGCGCTCCATGTAAGCAGAGCACGTCGTCCTGCCTGAAATAGAAGAAACTCAATAAAGATAATAGTACTTACAAGACACGTACCATGTAACAACCAAAGTAAAGGGACCAGTAGCCATGGGAGGATACAAATGACGACATGGCCGAAATAAGGAGGGACTAACAAGCCTATTAGGGAATCAGACGTCAGCATTTACGAAGGGCAAATACACAAATCAATGAAAAATGTGGGAGGGGCTTCTCCTCCATACTCTTCCTACAACAGACTGCCAGAGCAGCGCTTGTGACCTGCCTCCGGCTCAACCTAAAAAATGCACTCTTAAATTGCAAGTCACTCTTCAGCTTCCTGCCTGATGATGTATGAGTACACCTCTCTTCACATTTATATTTCAAATCACTCAGTAACTTTAACTGTACACATTTCTCTGACTTCTCTAACAGCTGGTGCCTCTTCACATGCTATCTGTTAATGTACTACTGCTGCACAGCACTTGCACAGCCTTTTTAATTTAGCCACTCGAGATCTTTTCACACGCCACAATGGATGCTCAAAAGTACTCAGGCATGTGTCAGTATAAGCTCACATTGATAATAAAACAGTTTTAAATATTACAATACTGTGACAGAAAATATAACATACGCTCTACGATTAGCTAATCTCATTGAAGGTTTAAGTTAGAGGTGCTACTCTTATTTCACTTGGGGAAATAAAACTGCTGATGAAGTGCTATTGGGAAACAAGCGCTGCACCAGGTTCAGTGCTGAATATTTTAGTTGAAACTCATGACCAGGCGACCGTTTATTCCATCAAAATACACAGAGCAATATGTAGAAAATATGTTTTTTGATTTATTAGTTTTATATTTTATTACATATATTTTACAAAATATTTTACAGAAAACACAATTATTAACATGAAAAAATCAATATATACACATTTGTAGTTCAGAACATGATTATTTGTAATTTATCAAACCACCGATTAATATATAACAAGAGACTCTACTTAAATCTACATCCGCACTTGGGATACAATTGTGGATTGTTAAACACTCAGTTAAGTGTAATATATAGATAAAGGAGACGGAAACAAGATGATATTATAAAATCCATTCTCTGAACATTGGTCAAGATAGTTGGCTACCAACGCGTTTCGGCAGAGCCTTCGTCAGGGTTTTCTTTAAGAGTGGATGTCAATGTTAACTGCTCTTTATTATATCTGGTCGAATCTGCTTAATCTTCTGATTAGAAAAGTACATCTGAATTTAGACAATAATCTTCACTCCATAGTGATTATCTGTATTGCATGGATTTCACCAATTTTATCACCTGATAGCCTTCAAATGGAGTGTAGATCTTGGTAATACTCAAGGGACATCGAAACCTCTCCTCGTGAATGGAAGGTAGTGTATTCACTTGGACAACAAAAATATATCTCTATTTTTTGATCGCTCGCCCTGCTATACATGCCATCGCAGTACTCAACCTCCTTATATAATATGATTGTTAAAAATTATCAAATGCCTCTAATCTTTGATCACATTATCTGCTGTATGTGCATAAACGGAACTGAGAATCCTTATATGATGTTCTCTCCAGAAGCGATTAGAGGCCTACGAGGGCAGCAAAACGATCTTATTTAGCTCACAAATGATGTCCGGCAAAGATCTGCTGATAAAGTAACCATCCAGCACAGTCTCACAAAAATACCATAGTTATGTACTGATCCTAGATAACCGTAGTTTCATGGATATCTCTGATTAATGATTCAGATCACTTTGGGATTGATTATGATGGTGGAGTGACCAACACTGACATGCTGTCAGTGGTGGTCCCTCCACCTTCGCAATGCAGTTTTTCTGCCCAATTGTGATGGCAGAGGGGAAGCATGGCGGTGGGAAAGTCTGATCATCACAGTCCAGATGAACGGATTCAATCCGACCGCCCATAGGATTCACCGCATGTCCCTGAATTGAGGCAGTGCCACTCTAGCAACACTGTAGGGATTATTATATCCCTTTCCTCTAGTTGTTCCCCAGCCGTCAACCAGCAGCACAATGACTGGCGGACACAGATTTGGGGGCCCGTAGCAGGCCCCCTTAATCCCTGGGGCAGTTACAAGTGCCCTGGTGCCCCCCCCATATAACTCTGCACCATGTGGCAGGCACCGCATGGTGCCTGGCACCTAGCGCAGGGATATGTCTGCTCCCTATTTTTTGTATTGCAGCAGGGCTGCTGGCCCCATCCCTGCCACAATACAAAATATTCTGATTAGCTCATGCAGTTTCAGTATATTGCAATAATCACATCGAATAATTTCATATGATTAGGTTATTTATTAAACCTTTTTTTTCTTTTTTAATAGGTTTTTATCTTTTCAAAATTATATTCATTAGAAAGAACGTAGGTGTAAAAAGACTTCTAATCCTTCTGCTCCAACACATATCAAGTTAATTCCACTTTTTACACCTATTCACATATTTACAACATTTACCACAATACATGATACATACATTTGACAAAAAATAAATAACAATAACATCAATATAGTTCATAAACCAATGACTCATTTGATACTGATCAATACAACTTAATTCATTATTACTGGTAAGTACAAATCAATTCTTGAAACTGGGAACCCAATTGCATTCAACGTTCCTCAGTATCTAACAACCCTTCTATCATGGTTTTAGTTCATATTATTCCACATGCCGATGCGTTTCGAACGCCACAGGACCTCCAGGGGCTCTCATCAGGGCTTCTCAATTATGTATACATTGGTGTAATCTACAAAATAAAACAAACGTGTCACTCTTACTCTAATCTCAAGGTAAATCCCTTCCCTTCAGTCAACTCATAGATCAAATGTCCCCTACCTGCCGATCAACCGCATTTTCTTCAGGTTTGCCACTGTTAAGGCAAAGGACCAACAAGCTGAACTGGCCCCGTTCAAACAAAGGTCTAATTAGACTATCCATTCAGGCCTTATGCCGAGGTAAAATAATTATATTTTTGATCTTTTCATTATAGACTGTTTAAGTTTTGTGATTTTTCATTTCTTTTAAAGAAAAAAAACATTTTAGTATATTTGTTTTTATATTTCTGTTTAATATATTTTAGATAATTTTGTTATTGTAATACATGTATTTAAAATTCATTGTACAATGTTATAGGTTGAAAAAAAAATATTTAGTATATATTAAATAATATTATGTTTTTATAAATAGTGTTTAATATATTAAATAAACTACAAATATCCTTCAAACATATATTTTTGTATCATATTTTTTGGGTTAAACATTGTCATATTGTTTGTACATTCCCAATAGTCTTTTGGTAATTTTATATGTTGAAAATTAAATACATCACACAAATATTCATTCATAATATATATTAAATATTATATTTTATGTTTTGTGATAATTAAACCTGGGAATAGTTTGCAGAGTTTTGCTATGCGTAAATTCACGAAGTTACAAAAAAATTCTGCGAAGTTCTGCAAGTGGCTGAGTGTTGTGCGAACTGCTGTTCGCGATGGTCTGTCTGCAGTTCCGGTAGAAATTCTACCTGAGCTGCAGCACGCACTCGCAAACTTACCGTTCGCAAACGTGAGCTGGGAAAAAACTCCGCTGCACTATGCGGTGCAGGGTTTTCTTGCAGTCCGCGAGCTCCGCGGAGTACAGAGTGCAAAAAACACCACAAACTCCTCGAATGGAACTGAGTTCAATGCCCAGGCCTAGTTATAATATAGTATTTCATATATATATATATATATTTTTTTTTTGGGGGGGGGAAATCGTCATTCACAACCGCTCCTTTACAAAGACGCAGAATAAGGAGAGAGTAGAACCACCATATCCGTGCTTATTTCAGTGCTTTATTCGTGCAAAATTTTCAGCCCGCAATCCGCCATGACGCGTTTCGCCTCCCCCAACGAGGCTTGATCACATATATATATCTATAATTTTCTCCATTTTTTTTCTCCATAAAATAAAAATATATATTACATTTTTGGGATTCTTTTTTTACAATTCTCGATTCTTGTCTATGGGGGAGAGGCTTTTTTTCAATTTTATTACACAGCGATTTTTGTACTATTTGCTCACTTTCTTGTCTATATATTTCATTTTCAGGTCATTTTGGAAGCTGGAACCTCGCAGTTAGGAGCTGTGTTTAGTCGCTTGGGGTAAGTTTGTTTTAATTCACTTTTAAGGTAATTTTAGGGAGGGGGAGCTCTTGGTTGTGTAGTTAGGCTTGTTAGAGTGTAAAATGTCAATCTTTTGTGTAGTATGGTGTTGTTTTGTTAGTTTAGTGTTTGATGTGGTTGACAGAGTTTTTAAGAGTAGCAGAGTATTATATAGTGCTAGTTATGTGAAATTTAGTTAAGTTATATTGCATTAAATGTTGTAAATAATGTGTGTGGGTTTTTATGTGTTTATTTGGGAGGGTGTATTTTGTTGTTGCAGGTTTCCGGTTTCAATACACTATGGTGGTGAAGATATTTTTTTTATAAAGGAAAATGTATTTAGTTTCTTCGAAACTATTTACTTTTTTGCATTTCCTAAATATGTTTCTGGTTTGTTGGAGCGTTTTTTTGTTGTTAAACTAATTTTCACGTTTTTGAGGGTTTCGTTATTGAGAGGAATGCTTCGCTGGAGCCTTTTTTCTACAGTTCTATTTTTATATAATTTTTGGGGGGCTTTCCTTATTTCATGGTTTTGTATTTTGTTTTAAATACTACGGATTTTTTGGTTTGTGAGGACCATATACTGCTTTAAAACTGTACGTTATTTTTAATTATTATGGGTGGGAATTGCTTTTGGTTCATATTTTGTTTGCTTATTTCTTTATTTTTTGAATAATTATATTATGTCATTCCAATCCATCTTCTGTTGCTAAGAGCATGCCCACTTCGGACCTCTCAAAATAGGGCTTTAGGTGGTTGACATGTAGGACCCGCTAGGGTTCTTTGGAGCAAGACAAACAAGTAGGCGACCTCACTCTTGCACTCCACCACCTCAAATGGTCCGGTCCACTTATCCTGGATCCCTCAAGGCTCGACGGGGGCCATGACCCACACTTTCTTCCCAGGCTGAAACTCAATCAGAGTGGCATTCTGATCATCCCACAGTTTCATTTCTTTCTGGCTCGCTTCAAGATTCGCCTCAGCGAGTTGTCTGAATCGCCTAGTTTGTTTTCTAAAGAACAGCATGTAGCTAAATACATCCTGGGGAGGTTTATGGGGAGCTTTCTCCCAGCCTTCTTTAATCAAACTCAGAGGTCCTCTTACCGGGTGACCATAGAGCAGTTCAAAGGAACTGAACCCTAAGGACTTCTGTGGCACCGCATGGTAAGCAAACAAAATTCATGGCAAGAGGACATCCCACTTACACCTTATGGGTTCTTCCAGACCCATAAAAATGCCTTCCAGGGTATGGTTGAATCTCTCAACCATTTCCTTGGGGGTGGTAAGGAGTGGTGAACTTGTATGTTACACCGCACTCCCGCCACAGGGACTTCATATACCTGGAAATTAAGTTGGTACCCCAGTCAGACAGCACCACCTTGGGGAACCCCATGTGGGAGAAAAACCCCATCAGTACACGTCCCACCATGGGGGCTGTCACTGTCCGGAGAGGAATGGCTTCCGGGTACCGGATGGCATGGTCCACCAAGACCAGGATGAACCTATTGCGCATTGCTGTCTTGGGGTCCAGTGGCCCCACAATGTCAATACCTACCCGTTCAAAGGTGGTGCTGACCACAGGGAAAGGCTGGAGGGGAGCCTCATGCTTCTGGGGCCGATAAAAATGGGTAACAAGCCTGTCAAAGGTCTTGCCCTGCCCCAGATGTCCTGCCAACAGCCCATCATGAGCCAACCCCAGTAGGAAGGTTCTGAAGCGCTGGGGTACCACCAGCACACGGGCTGACCCAGGCTCAGCAACCTTAGACTCGCTATACAGGAGACCATTCTCCAAGTAGATCAAATGTGATCCAGACTGATCACCTGCTGCCTGGTTTGTGGCCTGATGCCACAAACCCACGAGAAAAGGGCACGTGTTCTTGCAGAACACCTCCCTGGAGGGTCCTCCTTCTTGCTGCCAATAGGTCAGCTCAAGCAGGTCCCCCAGTTTGGCCACTTGCTCCCCGTTGGCTCCAGAGCATACCCCTCAGGTTCTGTTAACTCTTGCTCCGTTGGAACTCGGGGGGCGGTTTCCCATGTCCTCAGCCTCTTCTTTCCAAGGCAGGTGCCTGGGCCACCCTCTCAGGTCATCTAGAACACATTTCTCCTGGTGCCATAGACCGTGTGGTCGCGCAAGCCTATTCAGGCAGACCCAACATCTCCAGATGAGACCTTCTCACCACATTCGCCCAAGGTGAACTTTCTAAATCGTAGCCCAACAGACAGTCTACAGGCGTGGCATGGCTGGCCTCACAGCTACTTAAAAGGTACCTGTGACCTACCCCCACTCAAAGGGAACCTTTTTCTACTCTAAGCATCCTTTTCTCGTCTAGAGCTATTTTTTCTCTCTGGAATGCCAACTCCTTATCTTCCTTCCCCAGCTTGAGCTTTGTGAGCTCCAATTCATGCATCCTTGTTTTCTCTTCTGGAGACAGGCCCATCGAAGAAACACTGCTGCCTGGTCTGGAAGATACTCTCCCCCCAGGGAGTCCCAATAGCCCTTCCAGCTGCCCATCCACATTCTCCCCCACCGTGAGAGGCTCTTCAGGATGCTCACCGGCATTCCTAGATTCCAATCAGGCCCTCAGCGCCTTTTGGTATTCCTCTTTCCTGACGAGGCCTCTCCTGGGGATTTTGAATTGCCTAAAAACAGCCTTCAGTTGTTTGACCGTGTAGGTGTCAATCCTCTCTTCTTCCAAATCTAAATCTGCGGATGTGTTGGATGCTGGTCTCTCCAGTATTGGCAGTTTTCAAGAAATAGTCCCTGGAAAACAATTCACCAAATATATGTGGTTGCGTTTGGTCTGCATTCACTAGTAGTGTACACCAATCACTGTATATGAGTCACAAATGTAAGTCCAGAATCCCCCTGATGCCACCAGTGTTAGAACTGGGGGTCTCTAGTTGGTAATGGTATACACCTTTGTCCAAATAGGGACCCTTGCTTCTAGTAAGGGAAAGGGGGATACACTACTAAAATAACCCTTGCTCACCCTCTTGGTAGCTTGGCACGAGCAGACAGGCTTATCTCTCAGAGTGTGTAAAGCATTTGTGAACCCATACAGTAATACAGCGACAACACTATAGATGGACACCACACAGGTTGTGTTATAAAAATAAGTATTTTTTATATAGACTTAACACAAGACTCAAATAACAAAAATCCGCAATACAGTGCTCATGATATGTTCAAAAATAGTTATTCAGTTAAGTTCAGTTTCTAGCAACAAATAACTTCACCTGGTGGTATCACGATGTTGTGACAGGAGAAAAGAACGGCGCCGACCGTGAGGTGCACGTCGTCGGCCCCAGAGTCATGCGGACCCCTAAAGAACAGTACCTTGGAAAAGAGATGAACAGTAGTGGTGGGTGGTGGGAGTGCTGTTGGGCGGTGACGTGGGGTGGGGGAGGGGCAGAGTGAAGGGTAGTAAACTACGGAATATGGCAAAATGCAGGTAAGTAAACATATAAATAAATAAAACAAATTGTGTTGCGCGCACTGCATCGAATTTGGTAATGCAGTGGGCAGCATAATTAGTTTTATTTATTTATCTGTTCACTTGCCTGCATTTGGCCATATTCTGTAGTTTACTACACCCCACCCTGTCCCTTCCCCGCATCACTTCACCACCCGGCAGCACTCCCACCACCGACCGCTACTGGCGATGAAAAACAAAGACAGCTCCAAGCATCGGGGAGGTGCAGATTTGATGGCACTGGGGGGCGTTGGTTCCTTATGGCCCATGGGAGGTGTAGACTCGGTTCCATATTGCACTGCAGGGAAGGTGAGATGACGGTTCTTTACTGCGTCAGGGAGGTGACATCACAATGGCACCAAAATCACAGTTCCTTACGATGTCGGTGTTGGAGTCAATGCTGCACAGCAGTAGGCGTTGGGCCCCTGGCACAAGTCGGAGCAGTGCTCACAGCTTCGGGCAGGTTATGGTGTTGCTTGCTGGCGTCAATGTTGCGCTTTCCTTCTGTAGCAACTGGAACCACAGTCTAGATGCAGGCAGACAGAAGGGGTGTAGTCTGGTATCCCTGAGACTTCAGGCAGGAGGCAAGCTCAAGTTAAAGCCCTGGGAGATCTTTCTCAAGATGATGAAAAGCACACGCAGTCCTCTTCTCCTTTCTTTGGCAGTGAAGCAACCACTGCAGGCCAACCCCAACAACACACAACCTTGGGGTAGTTTCCTCCTTCAGTTCCACGGTTCTTCTCCTCAGCAATGGGGTCATCTTGATTCCCAGAAGTGATCTAAAGTCCTCGGGTCTGGGCCCCAATATTTATACTACTATTCTCTGAATGCAGAGAGTGTCTGTGTCTAGTCCAAACCAGTCCTGTGCATTCCTGGAGCACTTTGTTTACAGGACTCTTTCTTTCCCTTGTCAGGGTCGGCCAGGGTCCTCAGACGCACCACAGGAGATGGAGCCAGGATTGTGGAAGGCAGGCATAGCCCTATTCAGATTCAGGTGCTACTCCTCCCACCACTCTACCGGCTGATGGGTCTATTCCCCCAGCCCCAGCCCCTGTCACTCACAAACCCAGACACACAATTCACAAGCTAGCAGAGGCAGGCTGGATTGTTAGGCAAGAAAAAACCTACTTTCTAAAAATTGTATTTACAAACAGAGAATGTTAAAACCAACTTCACTAAAATATGTATTTTATCACTTTGAGTTCAGGCATACTAAATTATTCTTTCTACCATGTACCCTGAGTCAGTTAGGATTATAAGAGGTTATAATCAAGCTGCCCTTTCTGGCCTATGAGAGCAGGTAGCCTTGCAATGGTGAAAAACGAAAATGACTGTAACTCATTATCAGGACATGCCACATGCATTAGGGCATATCCTACCTCCTACTTACAATGCACCCTGCCTGCAGGCCTACTTTAGGTGTGACTAACATGCAGCAAGGGGAAGGTTTGGGGACTGGTAAGTGGGTGCGCTTACCAAGTCGACATGGCAGTTCCAGACTGCACACAGGCTTTGCGATGTCAGGCCTGAGACACACTTTCCGCACTGCTCCAGTGGGTGGCACAACCAGTGCTGCAAGCCCACCAGCAGCATTTGACTTACATGCCCTGGGCACATGCATGGTGCACTGTGCTAGGGTCTGACAATAAATTAAATAAGCCAATCATGGAGTCACTGATCCCTACATTGATTTATCATAGGGAGCACTTGCACTTTGGCACTGATTAGCAGTGGCAAAGTGCCCAAAGCGTCTAAACCAGCAAAAACATGTCATGTCAACACCAGATGAGGCATAGCGAACAATTGGAAGGGAGCCCACGCCAATGGTGCCAGGTGTAATGCCGTCTCTTGGGGGGTGAGATGTGTCTTGCCTTTCCAGGGTGAGTCAGGGCTGGGCTGAAAAGACCTGGGCTGCATTCAGAGTAGGGGGAGGAGATTTATTGTGAACCTGAATGGGCCTATTCTGCCTTGAACAATGCTGTCTCCACCTTCTGCCAAGAAGCTGCACCAGAGAGGACAGAACTGGTTTTGCTGGGCAAAGAGCTTCTCTACCACTAGAGAATAAAGGACTTTGTGCTATAAAGAGAGGGTCCCAGACCCCTAAACTTTAGAATACTTCTAGACTCAAGTGCAACCTCAGCCAAGGAAAAGAGCTGGGAAAGCTGAAGAAGAAGTACTGCCCCTTTGCTGTGTGCTGTCTAGGGTTGGCCTGCAATGGCTGTTTCTGCCAATGAGAGGACTACAAACTAAAAACTTTGCTGTGTGCTTTGTATCCTGCTTGAAGAAGATCTCCAAGGACTTGAAGTAGAGATTGCCTCCTGCTCTGAAGTCTCAGGGACAAAAAGACTTCATTTCCTCTGTCCTCCTGCAGCTGGAACTGCTATTTCAGCTGGACCAGAGGGAAATTGCAACAATGACGCCAGCGAGCGAAGCCGTAACCTGCACCGAAGCCGTGGGCATTGTTTGTGAAAAGCACAACGCACCGCCCGGACTTGCACTGTAGGCCTGATGCCTGCCGGTGCCATGCCACATCGACTCCGAAGCTGTCCCCGACCCCGGTGCTTCATCAACACGGAATCGATACTTGACGTGGTGACTCCCGAATCCATCGACACAGCACCATCATAAGGAACCAATACCTCGCCATCATTGTGACGTCACCTCCCCAACAACAGTAAGGAACCATAACCTCACCTGCCCTGCCTCGCAGTAAGCAACCGAGGCCTTAACTCCCTTGTGGTCGTATGGAACCGACGCCACCTGGCACTAACGGAGCATCGCCTCCCTGACGTCTTGCACTGTCTTTGTTTTCATCATTTACAAAGGTACTGTTCTTTGAGGATCTGTGTGACTGCGCCCGAGGCCGCACACCTCACTATCTGCGCCGTACTTTAGGATTTTCATCTGTCACAACGTCGTAATGGCTCCAAGTGGAGTTATTCTTGCTACAAGTTATATTTGTAAGAATAATGTATTTTGGAAGATCTCTTGAAAACTGTATTGTGGATTTTTGTCGTTTTGATCTTGTTTAATTTAGATAAAGATTACTGATTTTCACAAACTGGTGTGGTGTCCATTTGCAGTGTTTTCACTGTATTACTGTATGCATGCACAAGTGCTTTCTACACTGTCTCTGAGATGAACCTGTCCGCTTGTGCCAAGCTGCCAAGGGGGTGAACAAGGGTTATTTTAGAAGTGTATACCCTTATTCCGACTGGGATGAAGGGTCCCTACTTGGGCAAAGGTGCAAACCATTGCCAACTAGAGACCCCCATTTCTAAAACGCATCGAGAGCTAATGGTCAAAAACCAGGTGAGGATGGCCTTGTGTCTCTTACTCATCTGATATCATGCAGAAAGGAGGGAGAGGTGAGGGAATTGAATGAATCCTTCACTGCGTTGAAACTATTGGCACTAGTTTAGGATAGTGCCCAAATAAAAGATCTACTGCGGGTGATCTGGTTTGAATGCTTGCATAAGTTCATCTTTTCATCAGAAGGTGAACCTGTCTGACCTATGTAATGTGGAGGATTTTACATTGCCAGATAGTGAGCTGGCTAGGGGAATTCTGTTGGAGGTGAAGGATATCCTAAAGTCCTCGATATATTAGTGAAAGGCTGGGGCATCTCCCTAAAAGCTCAAAAATGTGTCCCTCTTTGCCTATTTTATATAGGAGCACTCCTACTACGGAGGCTTCTTTAGACTGCAAAAGATAGAAAGATGGAGTTTAGTATGCTTGAACTCAGAATGTAAAAATGCATCGTTTAGGAAAGGTGGTTTTTACATTGTGTGTTTGAAAATAAAATACAGCTTTTAGAAAATAGGTATTTTCTTGCTTAGCTATCCTGTATGCTGCTGCTAGAGTTGTACATTGACTGTCTGGCTTTGGAGTGACAGGAGCTGGGGGTGTGCATTCTGTTCAGACCGCTACTTGGGGGGTGTGAGGCATGTCTTGCCTTTCCAGGATGATTCAGGGCTGGGCTGAATACACCTAGGCTGCAATCAGAATAGGGGGAGGAGATTTCTTTCGAACCTGAATGGGCCTTGTTAGACCTGGCATCATTGGTGAGGGTCTCCTTTCTTTTTTTCTTCCTATCTTTTATATTGGCTGGATCTAGATGCTCTGGGTAATGTGCCACTGCTAATCAGTACCACAGCGCGAATGATCCCTGTGTAAAGATGACTGTTTGAATTAGGATAACCTTAATACCTAGATATGTGAAGCATGTTCTAATAGCGAGTTACTCTCCATTTCACTGTTCTGTGTAGCATGGTCTAAAAGCGAGTTATCCTCCATTTCACTGTTATGTGTAGCATGTTCTAATAGAGAGTTATCCTCTATTTCACTGTTCCGTGTAGCATGTTCTAATAGCGAGTTACCCTCCATTTCACTGTTACTGATTGTGAAGCTACCTGTTCTCATAGGCCAGAATGGGCAGGTGGAGGATTATCTTGTATAATCCTATCTTACCCCAGGAACCTGATAGGAACTTCGAGTTTGATATGTTTATGCTCAGGACATTGAGATACACCTTTTAGTAAGGACCATTTATATATCCCATGTTTAAAAATGCTACTTCTGATAACGCAGTATTTTCTTGCAAGAGCTTTCCTGTAGGCTTTGCTAGTATGTGTAGTGGCCGTCTGGTTTTGGAGCAGCAGGGCCAACTGGGTCAGACTTGGCTGGAGAGAGAGATCAGTATTTAGAGCATGGGGAGGGGTGACTCTTTGGTCTGAGAAAGGTTGTGGCCGGTAAGAGGATGTCGCCTCGTAAACCAAGTTCTCCCCGACCCCACCGAACTGGTTCTGACTTGACTGAGTGGTTTGTGACTTTAGAGAACAAAGACTTTTTAGGTATAAAACGATGCACTGGAACCTTGTTCAGTGTGTTCCTTCTGGATGTCAGGACGAAACTCTGTCCGAGTGAACAGAGGAAAGGACTTTTAAACTTTCACCAAGCTTGCTGAAGAAACAACCTGATGGCCTGAATTGAGAGGCCTCCTGCTGAAGTCTCAGGCACATTAGGCTTCACCCCGTCAGCCGTTGGAGTTCCCGTGCGAGGAACTCTACTTGCAGGTGAGGCCTCCATTCGAGTAATCCGACCCTCTAGTACTACTGTGAGGAGAGCGGACTGAAAAACTTCACTGAATCATGTGGGCCACTGCAGCTAAGAGAGAGCTGTTGCCGCTGAGTGCCCACCATTGTGTCAGCCTGGTCGGGACTACCATTCATCCTGTGGGCCGCCACAGCTAAGAGAGAGCTGCTGGCACTGAGTGCCCACACCTCTGCTAATTTTGCATCATTGTGATTCGTCCTGTGGGTCACCGCAGCTAAGAGAGAGCTGCTCCCGCTGAGAGCCCGGTCCTTTGCCAAGTTTGCATTACCGTAATTCATCCTGTGGGCCACCGCAGCTAAGAGAGAGCTGCTGCAGCTGAGTGTCCTCAACTTTGCCAATTTTGCATTATCGTGATTCATCCTGTGGGCCGCCGCAGCTAAGAGAGAGCTGTTGCCGCTGAGTTCCCCCAACTTTGCCAATTTTGTATCATCGTGATTCATCCTGTGGGCGGCTGCATTTAAGAGAGAGCTGCCGCCGCTGAGAGCCTGCCTCAATTTGATCCTTCGATACTCTCGCTGAATCTGTGTGGGCCGCTGCAGCTAAGAGAGAGCTGCTGCTGCTGAGAGGCCGCCTGAATTTGAACCTTCGGGAACCTTTGCTGAATCTGTGGGGGCCGCTGCACCTAAGAGAGAGCTGTTGCCGCTAAGTGCCCACCGTTGTGTCAGCCTGGTCGAGACTACCATTCGTCCTGTAGGCCTCCACAGCTAAGAGAGAGCTGCTGGCGGTGAGAGCCCGCTCCTTTGCCAATTTTGCATCACTGTGATTCATCATTTGGGCCGCTGCAGCTAAGAGAGAGCCGCTGCCACTGAGTGCCCCCACCTTTGCCAATTTTCATTACGGTGATTCATCCTGTGGGCCGCCGCAGCTAAGCGAGAGCTGCTGCCGCTGAGTGCCCCCACCTTTGCCAATTTTGCATCATCGTGTTTCGTCCTGTGGGTCGCCACAGCTAATAGAGAGCGGCTGCAACTGAGTGCCAACCTTTGCCAAGGACTTGCATTTATTATTCACGTACAATAACTGGTAGACACCACTAGTGAGTGCAGACCAAAGCGCAGCCACAATTATTCATTTTATTGATTCGTTGGTTGTTCTAGGATTAAATTGTTGATCGCAGCCATGAGAACTGCTAACATGGGAAAGCCAACCTCCAATGCTTCAGTGGATCTCACCTTTGAGGAGGAAAGATTAGATAGCTATACTGCCAGACAGCTGAAATCATTTTATAAGCAACACGCCGTCCTGTGATAGGTGTCACCAGGAAGGAGGAGTGCCAGAAGGCGCTGAAGGCCTGGTGGGAAGCGAAAGAGTCCGCTGGGGATGAGGAAGAAAATGCGGGAGGGCAGCAGGATGATGCAGTATAGGGGTGGGAGATAGAAAACCCTCAATCCAGGTATCCCAAAGGAGCCTGACCCCAGAGGAGCTGGAGGACAGGAAGAGCGATAGGAGGCATAGTTCCAGAGAGGGCCCCAGAGTAATTCCCAAGGGAACCAAGCAGTGGTGTCCCAGCCTCCCCCGGAGAAGAAACCAGTGTCCCCGACAGGTAGGCCTGTTCAGAGGGGGCCACTCACTTGTTTCAAGTGTGGTCAAGTGGGCCATCGGTATTATGGTCCCCTCGTGCGCCACCCCATGCACCATTCCCCCAAATTGCCAGTGTAGCCCCGGGGGGAGGAAGTGGAGGTCCAAGGTGTGTGGGATCCCATAGAGTTAACCCTTGTCTCACCAGGAGACTTTGAGAAGGTCTGTTCCGCGCTACCTTTGGAGCGCCACACGTGTGGGTAGGTTTACGAGCCCTGGCTGAACGCACTAGAGGAACCTACCGTACTACCGTACTACCGTACACTACCGTACCTTATCATGCTGCCCCACGGGAACAGACTGAGGGGCCCATTAGGGACACCCCTAGGGTCACCACACTACAACAGGACCTCCTGGCTTGCCCCCTTACTGACCCAGAGAGGTTGTATCCTTTATTTTTCTTTGTTGTTTTTCATCACTGTGTAGTACTGAGCACCTGAGGTCCTGAAGAATTGCCAGTTGGGCAAGAAACATGTCGAGCTGATCAGAGGGTTTGAGGTAGTCCGCTGTGCCCCTTACAGTCTCTATCTCCCCTCCCACTCTTTTAATCAAGGGAGCCAGCCACGTGAATAAAGGTCCTTGTGAACTGACCCACCTTTTTTAACCACCACCTCCTCACGACTACACCTTCACCTGACCCCTCACTCACACTCAACCATTGGCAGGAATAAAAGAACTCCAACAAAGAGCGCCTGTTAAGCGCCCGTCAGACATTGCAGCGCCAGTCTGATGAGGAGCAGGAGGCCAATGATGAAGCATGACATCTAGCTCACTGGGTGTGTGAGGCCTTCTAGTTCCGAAAAGGGAACAACCTGTTCCCTGCCTTTACTCTCCTCCTTTACACACATACACTTTCTTGTCTATCCCCCGGGGAACTTTGTACCTTTTTTTGTATACCTTTTTTTGTATAAGGTCCCTAACCCCTCACTGCCTAATAACACTAAAAAGTACCGGCAGTAGGTGACCATCAATGGCCATAGGGTGGAGGCTCTCATGGACACCGGAGCTAGTGTGACTACTGTCAGCTCCAGGTTGCTGTTCAAAGAGCAGGTTCCCCACAGTGCGAGGTGGCTCAGGTACCCTTCAATGCCTTTATGATCCACACAATAGGTTAGCTATTTGAAAAAGGATTTACATAAACATAATGGACATATTCTGCAATCGACTGACTGGTAAGAAAGCGCCTACAGTGGTCATATAAAAATACCTATTGGGTTAATCCCCCCGCACACCGGGGATTATTCACACAAACATCAGTGACAGCAGAGATAACAGCATGCTCTTCCCCTTTTCCAATAAGCTGTCAAATGCGTTTCTAGCACGCCCTGTGCTCTTGATCATGGCAGGAGATTCAACAGACTACTAAGCCCATAAGTCCATTTTCCTGATGCCCACTGGGGCGGGACTTGTATTCAAATAAATTACTTGTGCAGACCAATTTCCGCGTACTTCATTTTTTCAGCCAGTAATCAAGAGCACAGGATAGCGGAGGGGTAAAAATTAGTATTCCCACTTCATTGTTAGCAAGAATAGGGAAAGTGTTGGATAGCGGAGGGGTAAAAATTAACTATTCTGACTCCAGTGAGTACAAAAGTAGGGTTAGTGTACCCACAAGCACTCAAATAAATAAACAGAATTAAAACAACACTTTAAAATGTTTTCCATATTAAAATGAATACTTTTCAATAAAAATTACACAATGTAAATTGAATGTTATCATAACAATTTTCCTTAAATTTCCTTTCTTCTGAGATCGGTGCAACACGCGACGGGTAAGCTAGTAGTTATATAAAATAAATTAATAAATACATTTATAAGCAATAATTATTTAAAAGTTACAAATATTACCAAACAAAAACATTCATCAAAAAATGCATGTATTTATTTTATTGCGGACCCTATAACACCACACCAATAATAAAACACTTCAACATTTTAAATTACATTTATTTCCATACTAGCATAATTAATTTTTTTACATCTTATTAATTAAAAAAAAACATTAATTGAGTACACATGCTTGAACACTATAATATTCACAACACACACCTAAATTAAATTTTATTTTTAAAAGAAAAACTATTACTATTAACAACTAATAATTAAATAATTAAAATGTATTTATTAATCACATTTTACCCCTCTAAAAGTAAAAATAGCACACAAAAAAATAAACAATTACACAAAATAAATATCAAATAATTAACATTAATCAACAACTATATAATAATTAATTAAATACAAATTACTTACCACCCTTTACTCCTATAGACACCATAACACACACCTAAAATATTAACACAATTACCATCATTAACTATTAATTAATTAAAATTAATAAATGAATTAATAATTACTTACCACCCTTTACACCTTTAAACACCATACCACACACCTAAAATGAATTACAAAATTACCATAATTAATTACCAATTAAATAATTAAAATTAATTAATAACCAATTATTAATTAATTATTCATAAATTACTTTACACACAACACTATGACATCTCAATTAAATAAATATTAATAAATAAAAGATATTCAATAAATGTAATATAATTACATTACTTCCCACCCTATTCCCTTATAAACCCACAAACCGCTACTAAACTAAAAACACAAAAATTTACTAAATAAAAATTAATAACTACAAAAAATTTAACACCTATATTAAAAATACAAACAATTCTTATGCAAAAAAATATATCAAATCAATATAAAATATATACTAAAATACATAACATTAATAAAAAATTGATATTTTTAACAAGTGTATTTTTGCAAACAATATTTTACACTTAGATATTTTAACATCAATATTACTTACTTAAAATCGATATTCTTGACCACAAGAATTTGTAAATTGATATTTCTGACCCATGATATTTTTAACTTGATATTTGTGTAATTTTATATTTTTGATTTGAAATTCTATCTCTGCATCATTGTGTCTGTAAAGTCTCCAGCTACATTAATGGATGCTCCTGATTTTCCAAAGGGTGGTCATAGTATGGAGCATAACCTAAGAAGACCCTCAGGCAACAAACAAAAGAAAGGGAGAAGATAAAAAGGGGCAAAACGAAAAGAAAGGCAAAGAAAATCAGATTTGAGAATGCACCAGTTTTGAATAACCCTGAGCCAGCCTATTTCCTATCTACCCTGCCTGCGCAGGCCAATACTCTAATTGTGGTATGTCACATTGTTTACAGTCAAAATCCATGTGTTAAGCCTGAGATGGATATGCCTAAAGTGACTATTGACATCCAGAAAAGTTCAATGTTGTAGCCCAACAATGGGTTGGCACTTTATAATGTTGTGGGTTTTACTTCAAATGCTCAGCCTGGTGTATGTAACGATAACGTAGAACATTTAGATGCTATAAATATTGATGTTGATAGACTAGTTAATCAAGAAGTGGCTTGCAAAGTATGACTGGTGCATAAGAATATTAAATGTGAAGAAATTTCTAACCAAAAAGTTCTCTGCGGTGGACAATGGTCATATGGTTCCTAATACTTCAGCATTGTCCAGCAAGGTGCATCAGCCTGTAAAGATCCCAGGCTTTCAGGTCTATTAAATCATGGGGCAAAAATCTCTGAATATTTCCTCAAGAAGGTATTGATGTCATCTCTGTTGTGCAGGGAAAATATTTTGGGCCGGAACCACAAAGAGCCTCAGCACTTGTGGTGGAGGCTCCACAGTCGTAGCAGGATCTCTGCATTAAAAAATTGCAGTGTGGAAATTCCACCATGACTGCAGAACCTCGGCCTTGAGTGTGGAGGCTGTTTGTTACATTTTAACAAGTCTAAGGTGGTAGGTCAGAATAAGAACAGGGAATTGTTGTCTCCGGGACATAATAGGGTCATACTGCAAGGAAACACTAAGGATGGTGTATCAATAGGCCACGGCGACAAATTTAAAAAATCTTGGAGCCTGTTCTTCATCGTATTCAGGAATTAGAGCAAGGTGTGAGCTAGCTAAATGGAGATGGGTGGCGGCATCTTTGAACAACAATCGCCCCAAATTGTTGAAGTCATAGAGGTAGCTCATTTGAAACAATTATATCTTGGAATCTGGCAGTTTTTTACAGACATGTAAATGTAATTCTTTGGAGTCCTTTAATCGAGCAATTATATGTCTGCAGGACATATGTGTCTGTTCTGAGTTCACGCATGAAAATTATTATGTTTTGGCTTCCTAAATAACCCTGATTCCAAGGAGCATACTAGTGGGGGAATAGCAATTTTGTTAAGGAATAATATCAACTGGAATTGCGAATTGTTTATCCATCCGCCCAAGTTATACCTGTGTCTAAAACCAAAACTGGCTACTAATGAAGGTTCAGGGTGTTCCTCTTTTTTTCTGTTATCAGTTGAGCAAACTTTTTGATTGTTTAGTGTTGGAATACGGATTATTAGTAGGGGCAAATGTATATCTGCCACTGGTTATAAGGTCACTAACACAGTACAGGGCTAAGAATTGGTCTTAGAAAACTATTTTACGCTCAACCGACCACGATGTAGCCCTGCTTGGCTACCACTTGTGGGAAGTCTCAGTCACAGTTTTTATCTTTGGACTTAGAAACTTTTCTGGAGCTTTTCTTCGCGGGGTCTCTCGATGCTCATCACCAGGCCAGATTGAGTAAGGGTTCACCGGCCTTGGATTTTGCCTACTCCTGTTCAAACTCTTTTCAGCGGGGCGAAGCTGGATGGCAGGCCGGCTTGCGGTTGAAGGCAGACGGCTTGGTTAGCCAGGTTGAGTCGGTCCCCTTATGGAGCTTTTTTTTCAAAGTATTGGAACTTCTTCCGGAAGTTCCCCAAAGGATCCCAATGTGCCTCAAACTCACTTCAAGGGTCTGGAATCTCAAAGATGGTCCTTGGAAGTTGAGGACTTCGGTTTCCACAATCCACTCGGACAAAACCCTTAAAAATCCAATGGAAGTGCTCCAGGTTGAAAATCCTTGGTTGGGATGTTCCAGGTGAGCTCTGTTAACCTGTAACTAGCAGGGAGTCCACTCTTTAGTCCTTTTACAACAAGGTAATCCACAGACTGTAGTTTCAGATGGTGCAGAAGGGGAAATCTTCAGAGTGCAGGCCTCTGGAAATGCACATCAAACTTCTCAGCATGGCCCGTCTTGCTTTCTTAGGTTTCAAGCAGCAGATCTGAGAGTTTCTGCCCCTCTCAGAAACGTATTCTAAGTATTCTGGGTCAAGCAACAGAGGTCACTCCTGCCAATGGGGTGCAGGATACCGCTCCAAGGTCTGACAACTTCCTGCCGAGTGTGGCACTATTTTCTCCCAGAGTGCACCAATTCTTCCAAATTAATAATGGCTGATTTTCCAGCAGGGAGAGAAGAGCTGGCTAAACACACACTTAGGATGGCTAATCTTCATAGTCTCTCTCCCCTTGCATCTGCTCATTCTTTCCTTAATCTTAGTATCTGGCTAGGTTCAAAAGAGTAGAGCTGTAAATGACTCTGGGGTATTCCCCTTCCCTTGAAGTCCATTGTTTACGACTCTTCCCCCTGCTCTGGCATTCCTGTGTAACAGAACATTGCCATCAAAGCAGAGCTGGTCAACCCCGGTGGCTCTTTATCACCTCTTCAAAGAAGCCTGGCTAATCCACTTAATTCTGACCAATCAGGACAGACCACTAGAAGGCTGAATCTGGACTTACAAACAAGAAAGTCTTATAACTTCTTGTAAGTACATTTTAGGAGAAATTCAACAATATAATTCTGGAAAGTCTTTGAATGACACTTTTAGGCTTCTCCTATCAAGAGTTATTAGTTAAATAACTTCCTGCCATGTTATCCTATGTTACTCTGCCTATATCTACAGGACCCCCAGCCCTGGTGTACCTAGGAGAGACATTAGGGGTTCTGAATATGCAGAAATATTGCATATTCTCCCTCCACAGTGCTCCTAGCACCAAAGTCGTGTTTGTGCAATGCTTTAATCCAATGTGGGGAGTGAAATGTGCACTTTCACTTACCCAGGGCATATAAAACTCATTTTATAAGGGTCTTCCTATTAGATACCTGACCCCCACATCTGGGACACCTTGAGGAGACCCTGGGGGTACCTAATATGCCCAAACATTGTAGGTTTTCCATTTTTTAGTGCCCCACACACGTAAGTCGAGTTTGGGCACAATTTACTTTTTAAAAGCAGTCTTGCAACACAGGGCTATTTTCAAACTGACCTCTGGCTCAGCACTGCACACATGCAAGTGCAGAAAGGGCTGGTGGCCTCTACACTGCCAAGCTCTTTTATATACTAGGGACTGAGAGGTAGTTTCAACCCCCCTGCCCTATTATGTACTAGGGCTTCTGGGTAGGTCATGCCAATCACAGAGGTTCCCCAACCCATAGTGTACCCTAGTGTATGTAGGTGTTTTCACTGTACTCAAAGGGGCCTATTATGATGGTGGGTGGATCGCCACAGCCAACTGGGCGCGCCATCACAACTACATTTACCCGCGCCATATACCATGGTGGGGGGTACCACTGCTGATGGAAAGTCCGTCCACCGCTCTTCCGCCGGTCGGCAATCGCCACGATTGCCGGCCAGGCGGAAAAAGCCTACAATATGGTGGCGATGCTTGTGATGGTTGTGAGCGGAGACTCTGCCATGGATAGGCATTCAGGAAATGACTATGGGGGCCCGTTGCCGGCCCCTGAGGGGTTAGGGGGCTGCACTTGGGGGGTACCTATGGGACCCCTCTTCAATGCCATGCACACGGTGGCAGGCATCATGCGGTTCTTGTCACGTTGTGCATGGCAATGCACAACATGAGTCCTAGGCATTGTGGCGGGTGCTGCTTACAGCACTGCCCGCAGCAATGTCAAAGATGCGGGATGCAACTGCCAGGGTTGCGGGTGACTCCTAATTGGCTGTGTGGGACCTCTGCACCCCTGGCTGCCGATCCCAGCACCGCTAGGGTGGCGGGTGGACTAAATTTCACCTGTCATCCTAATGGGGCCCTAAGTGTCTTTCAGCATAGCACTGGCCCTGGGCCTGGTTAGGCAGAGCCCAGGGTCAGTCAAAGTCACCTGTACCAGTCAGCAAAAAGTTGAAGAGTGCCCAGGGCATGGGATGACTTTGTAATATCTAGTACCCTCAATTATCATGTGTATCCCGTATTTTGGAGGATTGTCCTAAGGTTGTAATCGTAGGTGACCTAAATACAAAAATGTCCAACTCTTTGTAAATTTGGAATAGAAAGAAGACTGTGTTATTTCCGAGGTCGTGTTCCCCTGTAAGAAAAGGATTGACAGGTTGCATTTTTTTATTTCTGGACTCCATCAGAATGGGGTAATAATATGTGTTTTGAATAAGTGAATCTTAAATAATGTGCCCACATTATTCACTTTTATTTCTCCTCTTTACCAGTCCCAGATCGACAACATGATTGTTTCGCATCACAAGTATGGAACTTGTTTTCATTTATATATGCAGCCATCCGCGTCGAGTAATTAATTATTGTATTTTGAGTATGAAGGTCGAATTAATGAAGCAGGTCTCCGAGCCATGGAACCGCTTGTGGTGTGATGCAATGTTCAATAAATCGAATGAGCACACCTTCCGGGCCTCCAGCATTATAAATACCTGGAGGTTATTAAGGGTATAGAGGTGATAGCATGTAGGAATCCAATAATTCAGTGTGAAAGGCATATCAACATTTTTCTTATCCAGGCGAGGGAATTTAGAAATGCAATACTGCCTAAAAAAAGTTAATCAGAATTTGAAGGCAGTATCAGGAAATAGATCAGCTAGTAAGGAAACATCTTGCCTTCCTGCCTTCTTCAGAAAAAGTGAAATTTATCAACTTAAACAAAATAGATCTCAGGGTTTATTCAAAGGAACGTGTGCTAAACATCGATCGCAGGAAAATAACCCTGTGTTAAAGTGGAATTCACAACACGGCAGTAGCATGCGATAGTCTGCCGAAACCGCGGCCAATGTCCACGATACAACCACCTCGACGGCGATAAAAACACAAACCTCAACACGAAAAAACATGGGATTGGCCAAAGCGCGATGAGGAAATTAACGATAAGCAACGTCAGGCCTGCAACACACACATGGCAGGCAAGAAAAATCACTATAAAATTAGAAAAAACACACAAATACATACACATATACAAAGAAGAATGATGGGAGTGGTTTCAGAACAGTAGCCATCACTTCTGTTGTGGTTTGCACATAGGTTTACTTTCACTAATTACAATGTCCTAAGGCGTGCTCAATCTCTTTGCACTGTGCCATCCACAGTGCCAAAATGATATATAAAGAAACCTATATATATATAACTAATATAATCAGTGACAGAGCACAGCACAATCAAGTATGTAACTGACTATTCCCAGTCAGGTTCATACATTTTTAATACAAAGAACAAATGCAAAATTGTAACACTTTGTTCAGCACATAGATCTTCAACACTGTTGCTATGTTGTTACAGCAATGGCATAGCCAACACGTGTTTCGTCGCTGATGTGACTTTTTCCAGACTTGAATGTATTTAGTAATTGGTCTTTTTAAAACAAGGCCTTTGTATTTGTTCCAAAGCAAGACTAAATACGGATACAATTGTCCCGATCCCTGTTCAGATGTCAATTTTGAACCGACACTTTTGAGGCCGGGCTCCGGCTCGAGGCACAATCTGGCAGTACCGCAAGCAGGAGTCCGCCCGTTAGAGTGTGGGTTAAAAAATGACATCTGAACAGGGATCTGGACAATCGTATCCATATTCTGTCCTGTTTTGGAACAAATACAAAGGCCTTGTTTTAAAAAGACGAATTACTACATATATTCAAGCCTTGAAAAAGTCGCATCAGTGATGAAACACATGTCGGCTGTGCCATTGCTGTAACAACATAGCAACAGTAGTGAAGATCTATGTGCTGAACAAAGTGTTACAATTTTGCATTTGTTCTTTGTATTAAAAATGTATGAACCTGACTGGGAATAGTCAGTTACATACTTGATTGTGCTGTGCTCTGTCAATGATTATATTACAAACTGACCAAACACCCAAACCCTATGGAGGCAGCTGGAGCATACACAGAGGATGAGCGCAACCCCACAAGCACCCCGGACTACCAGCCTGGGACCTCGGGGACAGGGAAGGGCAAGGACAAGAAGAGGAAGATGACGTTCAGTCCCCAGGAAAACAGGATCCTGGTTACGGAGGTGATGGAACACCTTCAACAACTGTTAGTCACCTCCGACTTGTCATTGGGAACCAAAAATGGGATATGACGGAACATCGTGGACAAGGTGAATGCCGTTGGAGAGCACAGGGGGTCAATGGATGCGGCCAAGAGGCGATGGATTGACATCAAGCGAAAGACCAAGGAGAAACTCGCAACCATCCAGAAGGCAGCAATGCAGACTGGAGGTGGGAGTCCAGCAACACAGCTCAAGCTGGATGACATGGAGAAGCTGGTGTCGACAGTCATCAGTGTGGACACTGTGGCCGGAGTCGGGGGACAGGACACTACTCGACAGGAGACAACACAACCACATCAAGGTGAGTGACCACCATGTACTGAGGGGATGGGAGGAAAGGGTCACAATGGCATACATGCACAATCAAGCAGTGCACACCCACAACGACTCTGGGTCATGCCCCTACTCTACACACTGTCACAATGTACAATGGCATGCTGTCTGAATGTCAACATGTACCATGCGGCTGCATACATGTGGACACATTGTAATACACCATCTTCCCTTCTCATTGCAGAGGCATTGTCAACACCCCTGCAGAGAAATCCCAGCCACTCTTCACTGATGGTGAGGAGGACAAATCCAGCATCGACACCCAACCCTCCAAAACATCATAGACATCATCTGCAACTCACCTCCAGGATCAGGGCAGCCCAGCTGCACCAAGATGAATCCCACCCACTACCCAAAGCACCCAGCAGGAGGCGCCCACAGCCCTGGCACTCTCCCAACACCCCCAGGAACAAGCCATGGCCTTCCAATGCCGTGTGCTGGAGGGCCAGAGAGAGATGGCTGAGCAGGTGCGGTGGGGTTCGGCCTCATGGCTACCAACATTGACCCCATCCATGGGTGTCAATGTCCCATCAGGGACCAGCTCCAGTCCCTAACGGACACCCATGGCCCACTCCATGGTCTCCAAGGAGCCCTGACTGACATCACTGGAGTCATGACCCGGAGAGAAGAACACCTGCCCACTGCCGTGAGCTGGCAGACATGCGGAGGCTCATAGAGGACATGGTGCCGATGGAGGTGGAAAGGAGGGCAGCCACCACTGCACATCAGCGAAATGAAGCTGGGATCTACCATGCCCTGCAGATCCTCATCATGGCTTTGCTGCCACAAGGCATGGCACTGTTGCCGCCACACTGTCCACATCTCCGCCCCCTGGTTTGTCAGTGCCTCACAGTGCTGCAGGCATATCCAATCCGGCACCTGGTGTGCCACTGCCACACAGTGCGGCCGACAATCCTCCTCCGGCCCATGATGTGTCAGTGGCACACAGTGCCACAGCCGGTACTGCAACGGCCACAGGTGGGGCAGAGCACACATACGAGGAGGAGGACATGGATGGGATTGTTGTCAGAAGGAGGCAGTACATTCATCTCCGCCACCTGGCCTGTTTCTGCTTGGTGTCACACATGGCCTTATGACCTCCCACTGACTCCCGATACACTTCGCTGCACTCATCTTGGACTGCGACATGGACTGCCATATCCTGTTTGATGACCAATGACACGGCGACCAGACTGTGTACTGTACCATTCCTCTTCTGCAGTACCTGTCATCCCCGGATGGACTCTGGCTGGCCCTCCACAGGCCCATATTGTGTGGTGTGCTTGGCATGGCCCTGTACCGCTTCAGCTGCAAAACTCCACTGGATGTGCAATAAACATCCAGTAATGCACTGATGTGTCATCTCGTTCATCATTCCTTCATGAATGTGTGAATGGAAGTGGGGATAGTGATTTCCCTTAAGTCAATGATGCTCATCTAGTGGGATGCCAGTCACCTATTGTGCCCAGGGTGCCCTGGACACTACAACAGAGACACACGCATTAGTCACATCCTTGTAAGGACATGGACTGAACCACGCCCAGAGCCCCTGAGTCATTGTTGCAAGCCCTGCGCTGGTCCAACGTACGCCAGGCCAGACCACTCCGCTGACGCTCCGAGGGGGGACCCACATAGCTACCTGTCGCAGGTATACTCGCTGGTGGTGTGCAGATCACTGGTCTAGTTGTCAGCATGTCACGGCCACTCCCTGAGGAAAGGTATTCACACACTAGGGTATCCTCTGGAAGCTGTGACTCCACTCACTATTTCTGCCATTTAGAACGTTGAAGCCTTGATCAGTACTCACCTGGGACACCTGTAATCAGTTAGCAACAATTTTCTCGCCTCATTCGATCTTTACAACCTTTGAGCTATGGCCTTGACTCAACCTGGGCGCCCGTAAAGGGTCAATAACACTTATTTCTTGTTTACGTGACCCAACACTGATCACCTACCATTTCCAGCCCACGTGTGAGCCATTACATCACAGGGTTAGGAGTCAGTTATTTCATGCTGATTCCCAGATTTTCATTATTAGTATATCGGACAGTATCTTACTATCTTGCTTTCTTGACAGTCTGCTCAAGGCTTTGCATTTATGAGTTCTCAGCTACCAAACTATGTGTTAAAAACTGACGAAACTGTGATAAGAAGCCCCCCACACCACATTCTAACACATGGCCATTACTGTTGGATCATATTTGGCCACTATATGTATCGTACTTTCTGCGCCCTGAAGAAGAAACTGTTGGGATAAAGTTCCACTCCGGAACACGCGTCATAGCTTGTTCTTTTGCTAGGACTTATGAATTGTATATTTTGATGTTTGTTGATATATAAGTTGTTGTGTTGGTTGTGTTTTTGTCTAATAGTCTAGGTATGTTATGGTTGGTATGCATATGATTTGTGGTGTCTCATTGTCACTTCTTTGTGTATGTTAAGTTTCAGTGGGGCTGTTTTACTTGATGGATGTTTTATGAAGAAGGTTTCATATAATGAATTGATATATGAAATTATTTATCGATATACATATATATAAAAAATATAGAAAAATTGTATTTTGAATAATAAAACATAAAAAGAATTTCTGTGTGTGGGACAATGATGTTATGTTTTATCTAGGATGTACCACCATTAGTTAATTAACCAATAGGGAGAGGTCTAATGTTATTGTTTCAGGTCTGCACACACACCACACCCATCTGGCACAGGCGTCACAGGCCATGTGACCCCGTAAATATAAGGGGCTGACAACCTCACTTTCCCCTCTGATGGTAGTGACTGGATGACGGACGCTCCACGGTGCTGAATCATAAAGGGCCCATAATTTGATGCGCACAGGGTTGGTGGCATCTGAGGCCTTGCGGCCGACACGGGCCTACCACCACGTGGTGCTGACTGGCATTGCACAGGGTTAGTGGCACCCAAGGTCTTGAGGCCGACACAAGCCTACCACCACGTGGCGCTGACTGGCGTTGCACAGGGTTGGTGGCACACGTAATTGCTGAACGGGTATGCAGCTTGCGATGATGATGTGTGCACTGACGTGGTCTCGGCCATTGACCAAACGGGCCGCTGGGCAGGCCCGAATGATGTGGACCATCCATGTTGGCGTGACTGCATCAGGGAGCTCGCACGGACATGCAGTGTTCCTACTGATGGACACACCGGTGGCAGCAGGTGAGCAGTGGGACCTGTGTGCGCAGGGGATGGGGTGTCTCTCTCTCCCTTCATTACTTTCTCTCTCACTCTCTCTCCCTTCCTTCTCACTCTCTCTCCTTCCCTCTCTCTCTCTCTCTCTCTCTCTCTCTTTCTCTCTCTTCCTGTCCTTCCCTCTTTTTCCCTCTCTGGCTTACTTTCCTTCTCTGGTTCTCTGTGTCTCGCTCCTTTGATGTGCGCATGACACAAGTCCCGATTTTGTGCTGTCTTTTCCAGGCTGGCTCATCGACTTTGTCCCTAGCGGACCTGACAGTAATCTTCTGCATTGCTGTTTTGTGTTGTGTTTCAATACAATGTTTGATTGTTACTTCAGTGCTGTGTGACTGTTTCTCGTTCTTCTGGCCACACGTGTGTATTTATTTTGGCACTGTGCGTCACCCTGCGTTTGTTGTGGCACTGGTATCGTACATGGTATTTGTATGTCCGGGTGGAGGGCCGGGGGGGGCAGGGGTAGTTGCGGGGGTGTTGTTACCATCATGGGTATCCGCGTTGCACGATCATTTTCTCCATGGCATCTGTGGGTCTTCAGGGGTGGCTCTTGACTAGGCTCCATTTCATGCTTCAGGTAGTCGTCCTGCTTACCACCAGCAGATGGCAGGTGTTAATTCCTGGCTGCTACCATGGCTTATTGCCTGTTTTTGGTTCACTTTGCAGATCTGGCAGTTCATTGTGAATGTGGTGGTGTGTTTTTTTTGTGTGTTTACTGCATCTCATTAGGGTTAGTTGGTGGTGTCCACCGTGGAGATACATTTTGGGGCAGTTATCGCGGGAATACAGGCGATGTCTGCAGTTTGCACCAGCTTGTGAATGGGGTGTTAAATGTTGCTCCGCATTTGTTGCGTTATGGTGGGGATAATTCGGAGTTGAGTCCTTGTGAATATCCCCCTTAGAGTGAAGGCCTGGATTGAAAAAAGGAAACTGACAATACATGGATTAATTTAAGAAAAGCTGCAGCTTTAAGTGATCTTAGAAAGTACAGGCACATTATTGTGAATATGGAGTGACTACTCAGGCAGTTTCCATCTCAGATGCTGACTGAAGAAATTATACTTCCAATCTTTACTCTGGTAAACATAGCATCAATGCCCCTTTAGACCTAAGAGTGGATGCAGAGCTGTATGCATTATATGGTCCACCTTCAGCCCAGGCGATCATGGGGTTTATCATGACGGCCGGAGCATCAGATGCAATGGTCCCAGATGAAATCCCAATTTCAATTATTAAACAGGCTGATACACTCTGTGCAGCCTTTTTTTCAACCTTTATTTGGTTATTGCTATCTTTCAGGACATATCACCCTTTCCTGGAAATTTATACAAAAAGGGTCCAAAAGTATCTCCTGCAAGCTACAGGCAAATATCGTTACTAGATGCAGTATGCAAACTTTTTGCCAAAAGTTTATTAGGACATCTCCATGAATGGGTAACTCAAAATAATATTAGTCTCCCAGAACAGGCCGGGCTTAGGAGGAACTGTAGTACTTTATATAATATTGCAGCACTACAGGCAATCATAGAAAAGTACCCCAGTGCGTACATGCTATTTATCGACTACTCCATGGCATTCGAAAGATTAGACCATTGGACACAATGGAGAAAGTTGTATCAGTTGGACTAGCCCTCTCAATTGTTGAGGCTAGTAATAGCACCTCATGCGTCAACTTGGAGTCAAGTGGTAATGGGTGGGAATCACGGTATATCACAAAATGTTTTGACACATAATAGGCTTAAACAAGGCTGCCTGCTGGCGCCCTTGCTGTTTTCTTAAAACATTAATGTTCTCCAACTCAGAGGAGGAATGGTAAATGGGGATAGTAGTATGAGCATATGTTGTCTCCTGAATGTTGACAAAAATTGATTTGATGGATTTAACTCCTCTTGGGCTCCAAAGATGCCTTGGCGCATTAGAACTTTATGCTGAGGAACGTTGCTTAGAAAAGAATATCTCTAAACTAGCGCTATTAATAGACAATATAAAGTTTGTGGTAAAAGACAATTTAATCATGTAGTGTTAGTATTTAGGGTAAAAATTCCTCCTTTTCTAAGATATGCTTGTGAGCTAATGGGCATGAGGTTTTGGAATTTCTTCGATGTAATCGAATGACGTATTTTGCGTCAGATTTGTAATTTGAACTCTATGGCAGCTCTTAATGTTTTATATCTGGAGTCTGCACTTTTGCTAACCTCGTTACAGCCCTTGTGTCCATTTTGAGGTGGTGGAATTGCCTGGAAATTTTACTTTAAGAAAAGAAAAAAGTACCATCTTTCGTTCCTTTTTGTAGGTTGGTGCATATATGGGTTAGTTTATGTTAATAGTTTTCCTATATATAAATTCTTTAAAAAAATAATTTTAAAGTTAGTTTGAATTGGGATATGTTACTTTCTCAGCGCCACAAGACAAATGTGGTTATACAAGAAAGCTTGATATGGGAAGAAACCACAATTTTATCTTAAGTCGAAAATCCACATTAGGGGGGTCATTAGGATGGCGGGGAGACAGCGGCGGACGGAAAGACCGTCCGCCGCTTTTCCTCCCCGGACGCATTGCGGCCGGGGCAGAAAAGGTTTAATATGATCTATTAGACACTGCCAGCCATATTAGCATGGCCCAAAATAGATGCCTTTCCCTGGCAGCATCGCCGCCAAAGGAAAGGCATGCGGTCTTCACTTCAGGGGCCCCCTGCGGGCCCCCGGAGTGAAGGGCAGATGGGGGTGCACACAGGGGGTACCTGTGGTACCCCCCTGCATTTGCCTTAACAAAGCGGCAGGCACAGCGCGGTGCCTGACGTTTTGTTAATGCAAATGCATATATGCATTTTTAGCATTGTGGCGGACGATGCAGAGAGCACCGCCCGCCACAATGCTAAAAATGCAACATGCGCTATCCACAGTGGCGGGCACATCCTAATCACCCCCAAACACCGATAGGATGGCGGGTGGACTAAGTCCATTTTGGGCCATGCTAATATGGCTGGCAGTGTCTAATAGATCATTTTAAACCTTTTCTGCCCCGGCCGCAATGCGACCGGGGAGGAAAAGCGGCGGATGGTCTTTCCGTCCGCCACGGTCCCCCCGCCATCCTAATATGGCGGGGGGAATTTAGGGGCGGAAGGCGGGCGGATTGCCCCCGCCAGGCTGGCGGTGGCTACCGCCAGCCTGGCGGGGGCAATCCGCCCGCCATCCTAATGACCCCCTTGGTTCGGAGAACAATTTTATTGTTGAGATTAAATTTTTTCCTCAGCAGATAGTATAGGCGCCTGGGATGCTGTGCCTAGAAGTGAGAGAGTTTGCGATTTATGTAATCTACATGTGCAAGATTTAAATCATATATTTCTGAATGGCCTTCATTGCTCTCTGCACGTCAGCACTTTGTTTAAAACCGGTGTTTTTAAAACATAATGTACAATCAGTACACGAGGCACACCAATGTCTGTTTCTCCCCCCTAACAAAATGGCATATTAAACTTGTTCTTATGATTATTTGCTATTATATCAGTGTAATCTGTTGGTTGGAATACATGATTGCTTTTTTGTACACTGTCACTTTTCATAGAGGAGAGAGACTGTGATTCATTCTTCTACTTCTATTGACAGTATGTAGGATGAAATTATGATAGCACTTTGCACTATGTCACTTTATCATTTTCAATGAGAGGTAATGTGTTAAAAGTTTTATATATTTTTCAATGTTTTCTAATTTGTATTGACATTTTGCTTGGTATTAGTCTGCCGACAATATGTATGTTGAATCTATGATAGCACTTTGCACAACATCACTTTTTCCTTTTGAATGAAAGGGAATGTGCTAAAGTTTCTCATTTTGAAATCATTTATTCTGGAATATTTGATTGTTCTTTGTAGTTGTCGAAAAAAATGATGTGTACCTCCATCGCAATTCCAAATCATTAAATAAAACTGAATTTTATTGAAACAATTATATAGCGCTTACTGCGTCTTTGTGGAGCACCGATGCACTTACTACATGGACAGCAAGTTAAGCTATGTTTTGTGATCCTACCTGGGAAGTGTTTCATGGTCATCTGTGATGCATTTATTTATTTATTTTGATATTGTTTTCTATAGCGCAAACATGACACGTGCGGGTGTCAGAGAACTTTACAAGCATACAAAGAGCAGTATAACTATACTATAATAATTGAGAAAAATAGAGGATGTTGTATTACCCGGAAAGGAGGGGTATGGCTTACAATGTTCAGAGAGCAAAGGCAAAGACACCGAAATCAGGACGGGTATCATAGGACCTAGGAAACAAATGTGTTCATATGTAGTATTTTGACTTCTTTCTTGAAGGATACCGTTGAGGTATTCATTCTGATTTCAAGGTGCAGGGTATTCGAAATTCTTGGAGATATCCCAGAGAAAGATCGGTTGTACATTTTGTTATTGTGAAATCTGTGTAGATTTAGAAGTAAGGTGCTGGAGTTTCTGGATGATCTTAAACCACTATAGAGTTCTAGTTTCTGCTCAGATAATTTGGGGTTTTAAAGTGGAGGGCTTTGTGTGCCATACAAGCAATTTGTAGCTGGATTCTTGCTTTGAAAGGGAGCCGGTTGAGGGATTTCAGATCGGGGGCCATGTGGTTGTTTCTTTTACAGCCGGTGATCAGCCTGGCAGCAGAGTTGAGCGAGGCTCTCAGTGGAGTCAGTTTGGATCTGGGCAATCCAGAGAAGGTTGCACTTCCATAGTCCAACCTGGGAATCACTAGGACTTGCAGTGCATGCTTGAAGTTGTTGGGGGGGAGGAATGGTTTTAATTCAATTTATTGCATGCTAAGTTTGAGGAGATTGTATGCTAGTCAATCTTGAGTTTTCTGAAGAGTTGTGTTGAGGGAACTGATGTCTTCTGGGGCAGAGATTTTTATGTGTAGTTGGGTATCGTCAGCATACAAGAGATGTCTTGGCCTGGCAATGGTTCCTCCCATTAGAAGGGTGAGGATAGGTGGTCGTTCCTTTACTCATCTTGCCCCAAAACTATGGAACTCCTTGCCTGTGGATTTGCGCCGTACTTCTAATCTGCTTGCCTTCAGAAAGGCCCTGAAAACCTGGCTTTACAAGCAGTAACTTGTTATGTTTGTGTTTTTTTTTCCATTTTCTTTCTCAGTTTGGGGTCAGAAAGCGCCGGGACACTCCCTGGAGTAGCCGTGCGCTATATAAGCAACCCCAATAACATAACATAACATAGTGGATGAACTCAAAATGTCATTAAGAGGTTCCATGAACAGGTTGAAGAGAGTGGGCAAAAGTGAAAGCCCTGTGGGACCACTAATGTGGATGGCGTGGTATGCGATGGTGAGTGATTAACCTTGAATCTTTGAGTCCTGTATTGAAGGTAGGAGGTGAACTTTTTAAGGACTGATCATGATGACCCAAAAGGTTAAGTAGGTTGTCATGCTTCACCCTATCAAATGCTGAAGGTAGGTCAAGGAGGATTAAAATACAGTATTGATTCTGATCCAGCATTTTTACGGCATCATCCACTATGTGTGTTATAGCCGATTTAGTGCTGTGCCCTGGATGGAAACCAGATTGAAATTGGTCTAATATTCGGAATTGATCTTTGTGATAAGAGCGTTGGAATGAACACAATTTTTAAGGAGTTTTGCCAAGGTAGGAATATTGGACCTCACTTTAGGCAGTCGGGGATAGTGCCTTGAAGGAGGGATGCATTAACAATCTTGGTCCAAATTGGCAGTATTGTGGGACTTATCTGCTTGAGGAAGTTGGAGGGTAGGGGCTCATTGGTGTGGTTGAGGGGTTGAGCGTTGTTAGATTATTGTTAATGGTACTTTCCTCAAAGGATTTGAAAGAATTCAATGAGGCATTGTGTAGTAATGCTTAGTAATGTTTTACTTACTTGAGTCTGTGCTGTTGTTAGTTAAAATTTACTTCATTGGAGCAATCTAGAATTTTTATGGAATTTAGGCTAGTTGCCTAGCATCATCTGTAGTTGCTGTAGGCTTTCATGTGGGTAGGACGCTATATTACCAGTTACCTAATAAAGAAGACTCTTCAATCAATTTTCTGCATTTGAAGTACTTTTTCACATTGGCGACGAGGGTGGGATATTTATGACTCTCTGCAATCAACATTCAACTTTCTACAATCAACATTCAACTTTCTTCGTCATTTATTCCAAAAGAACCCTCTACTGGTATTTTCGTCTTCTACACAATAGCGTCCTAACACGAAATTGCTTCAATTGAGCTGCAATTTAAGGTACTGTTTTATTTGAATTTGAATTTGAATTTAAAATATTTATAGAGCGCAACATTCACCTGGCGGTTTCTTGGCGCTGTGAAGGGAGGGTACCAGAGGAGAAAGATGACAACCACAAACTCAAGAGAGTAGAAGCAGTTTTACAGAGAGAAAGCCTGTTTAAAAAGAAAAGTCTTAAGGTCTTTCCGGAAGGGAAGATAATGCGTGGCTGATCTTAGATGGTCGGGGAGAGAGTTCCAAAAGGTGCGTGCCAAGGTAGAAAAATTGGCCCCTCCCACTTTTTGCACTTATAGCGAGGGACCAGCAGGAATGACTGTGACGAGGAGCGTAGCTCTCTGGTGGGGGTGTACTCCCTGATCAAGGAAGAGATGAAGGCGGGAGCCGAGCCCCATCGTGCCTGGAAGACCATACAACCTGTTTTAAATAGGGCTCGCTCCCTAACAGGCAGCCAATGAAGCGCCTTCAATAAAGGGGTTGAGTGGTGGGAACGTGATAGGCCATAAACTAATCGAGCCACCTGGTTTTGGACCAGCTGGAGTTTCCGCACACTGTACGCCGTAATGCCGTTGTAGAGGGCATTCGCGTAGTCCAGCTGGTGTAACACCAAGGTGGACATGATCAGCTTAAGTGCCAGGGGAGAAAAGAAACGGGAGACAGTGCGGATAGTACGAAGGGTGAGAAAGCAGGAAGAAACAACAGAACTAATCTGTGAGTGAAGGGTGAGATGATTATTAAGCTTGACACCTAAAGTCTTAACTGAGGAAGAAGGAGTGGGGGGGGGGCCAGAAGAAGAATTTATTTATTTATTTATTTACGCAACTTTTATAGCGCAATAAATACCCGAAGGTGTCTCGGCGCTGTGGAGCAACTGGAATCTATCATCAAGTCATCCTCTTACTGATTAAACAGCCATGTTTTCAAGAGCCTGCGGAAGCTCATCAGGTTCGGGGCAGTTTTGATGGCTAGTGGCAGGAGGTTCCAAAGTTTTGGAGTGGCCACAAGAAAGCGCCTGTCTCCCCAGGCAACCGATCTTGTGCGTGGCACCGGGAGGAGACTGTTATTGGCCGATCTTAATTGCCTCCTAGGAGTATACAGCTGGAAAGCTTCAACCAGGAACCTAGGTCCAGTGCCATGTACAGCCTTATAAGCAATACAGAGGGCCTTAAACTTGACGCGGCTCTCCACTCTCAGCCAATGAAGCTGACGAATACCAAGAGTGGTAGATTTGCGACGAGGGATGTTGAGAAGAATCCTAGCAGCCGCATTCTGAATAGATTGCAGCTTCGTTGTGACACGCTTCTGGGTATGAAGGAAAAGTGCATTCCCATAATCTATCCTAGAGAAGACTAGGGTAGAGACCAGGGTCTTCCCAGCTGACGGCGGGAGATAAGGCAGCAGCTTCTTGATTTTTTTCAAAATGAAAAAAGACGACGACACAACCTTGTTGGTGTGGAGGTCGAAAGCCAGCTTGTTATCGAAGATCACTCCCAGGTTTCTGGTTTTTTCTACTGGGACAGGTGGAGGGCCAAGCATTTCTGGCCACCAACCAGAAGACCATTCAGGGGAGAGTCTTCCAAAGGTCATGATCTCGGTCTTATCCGAGTTAAGGCGAAGGCAGTTCAGAGCCATCCAGCTACTGACCTCAAGCATAGCTTTCTGAAAGTTGGCTGCTACAGTGGGACCATCCTTGTGGATACCCAGCACCAGCTGGGTATCGTCTGCATACGATGTAAGCTGTATCCCATAGGCCTTTATTATCCTCGCCAAGTCCGCTACATAGATATTAAAAAGCATAGGACTTAGCGAGGAGCCTTGTGGGACTCCACAAGGGAGTGCAGAGATAGGGGAATAGAAATCTCCCAACTTTACTGTCTGGGTACGGTTTGCCAGGAACGATGAGATAAGATCCTTGGCGCAACCGTTAATCCCCAAAGCAGTGACACGGTCGACTAAGGTGGCATGGTCGACCATGTCGAAAGCTGCTGACAAATCCAAAAGGATAAGAACAGCCGCCCCTCCCTGGTCCATGATCACCCTGATCTCGTCAGAGGCCTTTATCAAGGCAGTCTCTGTTCCATGCCCTTTCCTAAACCCAAACTGCGTATCGTCGAGAAGCTGGTGAGTCTCGACGAACTCTGAGAGCTGTCTATTCATCAGGTATTCGCATACTTTGGCAGGAAAGGGCAGGCACGCGATCGGTCTGTAACTTGCAACAGCTGTGGGGTCTAAGGAAGGTTTTTTCAGGAGGGGTTTTATGACAGCGTTCTTCCATATACTTGGAAATTGGCCTGTCGAAAATGCAATATTGCAAATCTCCATGAGAGGGCGGGAAATCACTTCTGTGAGTTTTAACATCACGGATGGGGGACAAGGATCCAGTGGGGAGCCCGATTTGATGGTAGAGACGATTTTAATCACATCCTCATGTGAGGCGGGTAGAAAGCATGGAAAAAGGTCATGGTTGTAGTGAGACAATGCTTCTTTCCCGCTACCACCTCTACATTCAGATTGCAGGAGATTCAGAAGGCCAAAACAAAGAGTTCCAGGGACTGGAACAACCACCCGTGAGAACCAGCTCGGTCTTGTCAGGGTTCAGCTTCAGGTGGTTGAAGTTCATCCAGTCCCTGATAAAAATCATAACAGACTGGAAATTGGAAATAGAATGAGAAGAAGAGGATAGATTAAAGATGAGCTGGAGGTCATCCGCATAGTTATAAATGGTGACCTCCAGCTGCTGGAGAGCAAAAATCAAAGGATAGATATAGAGGTTGAACAGAAGAGGGGAAAGAGAAGAACCTTGGGGAACACCACACGTGACCCTCAATGGGGCGGCCGAGAAATCCCCTAACCGAACCGCCTGGGTGCGGTCCCTCAGGAAGGAGGAAAGCCAGACCAGGGCCGAGCCCCCGACTCCCGCCGCTCCGACACGTGACAACAAGATGGAATGGTCCACCGTGTCGAAAGCGGCGGAGAGATCAAGGAGCATCAAGGCCTGATGTTGGTTTTGGTCCATGCCCTCCCTGAGGTTGTCCAGGACCGACACCACTACGGACTCGGTAGAGTGTCTAGGCCGGAAGCCTGCCTGGCTGGATGCTAGGCCCCCATTCTCCTCAACAAAAGAGCTGAGTACCGCGGTTACGTGGCGCTCTAGCACCTTACCCAAATAGGGCAACAGTGAGATGGGGCGGTAATTGGCAGGGGCAGAAGGATCAGCCCCGGGCTTCTTAAGGATAGGCACTGGGGGAGGGAGGGGAGATATTAGATTTAATATTACTAATTTTATTTGAGGGTAGCCCTGTCCGAGAAAGCCAGGTCGTGGACAGTGGTGAAAATCTCCCTGGGTTTATTCTCCGCAGCCAAAATTTTTGCAGAGAAATAAGCTGTTTTTGCACCAAGGATAGCTCTCTTGTACTCTCCCAAAAGGGTGGTATATTGGATTTTCAGTATGGGACAGTAGTCCCTTCTCCACTGCCTCTCGGACCTCCGAAGGGTCAGCTTTTTCTCCTTTAAATCCTCACTGAACCACCGGTTGGCCTCATTGGGACGTCTGACCGATATCCGCCGTAGGGGAGCTACCAGATCGCAACCTCCGGCGAGCCAGGTGTTAATGGAGGCGGCTTGAGATGATGAGGACAAGCCAGCCAGGTTGGGCGAGGAATTCAGGACGGAGGATGATAGTGACGTGAGATCAACACGACTCCAATTGCGTGCCCAGATGTTTTTGGCAAGCGGGACTTTTCCTACCAGGCTGAGGTGAAGGGAAAAGGTAATTAGGAAGTGATCCGACCAAGAACAAGGGGGGACAGACAGCGATAAAACAGGACAGTTGAGGGACCAGACCTGGTCCAACACGTGTCAGTGAATATGCGTGGGGACTTGCACATGAGAGACAAAGTTCAAGGCCTGAAGTAATTCTGAGAAGTGTTTAGAGGAAGTACACTCATGGGGATCAGTAGGCCAATAATTAAAGTCCCCTAACACAAGGACCGAGGCATGGTTGACCACCAGGGTGGCCAAGAGGTCCTGAAGGGCTGGCAGAAACAAGGGCGAGAACTGGGGTGGACGGTACATCAATATGCAAGTGAGCGGGGGGGAAAAGTGGGTGAGCGAATAACAAAATAATCAGTGGACACGATGGGGGGTGAGGGAAGAAGCTGAAAATTGAATTCTGACCGGGCAATGAGAGCCACACTGCCCCCTGCCTTGCCAGCCGGGCGATCTGTGCGGAGGGCAACATAGGAGGGGGGAGAGCAGCAAGGAGGGAGGGCAGGGAAGACTCGCCAAACCAGGTCTCGGTTAAAAATAACATGTCGGGCTTATGTGTATCAAGCAAAACAAACAGCTCCTGATAGTGCCTGACCGCCGACCTAGTATTAAGTAGGATAATAGGTAGAGGGCGGTGTGATGGAGAGCTAGAGTCGGTCGACAACTGAGTCGTGCGGTGCAAGGGGGGAGAGGAGAAAGGGGGACTGTGGAGTAGGCAGGGGGACACAGACCGAGGGAGGCGATGTAGTTGATGGTAGAGTCAGCCAACGGCCAGCGCCCCTGAATAGCAGATAACTCCTCAGAAGAATATGTAATAAGTTGGGCATAAGGATGCGCCCCCAGCCCCGTCTGGACGCGGACGGGTGCAGACGGGCTTACCTTCGGCGCACCTTCGGCGCGCCACCGGCGCGCCACCGGCGCGCCCGCTGCGCTCCCGGAAGCACATTGCTTTTTATGTGCTATTTACTTATTATCAGCCTCTTTTACTTTGCCTCGTCTCTGTGGTATATTTCATTCATTGGGATTTTTGACAGCATAAATCGAGGCATTTGCTTAAGGAACTTCATAAACGTTTATAATGGCTGCGCTGAAGTTTTGACTTAAAGCGATTCTGACAACTTTACTTGTTAAGTGCTTTACAGACTTCCAATCTTTGATTGTAAACAACACTCGAGCTCTTCATTATTACTGCCGTATTCACTGCTCAAGCCCTGGCCTTAACCCCTTCACTGCGGCGGCTATTCCGCCGCAGTGCTAAGGGGGCGGGGCGGAAATGCGGCGGGCGCATGCTGGTGACGGAACAGCTCTGTCACCAGCGTCGGTTGTGCTGTGCTTATGACGGAGCGGTTCCGTCATGGCCCCGCCCGCTCAATAGAAGGCTCAGAGCAGGTGCGGAATTCGCACCGCGCATGAGCGGCGAGCGGGCCATGAAAAAAACGCTCCATCATCAGCACAGCACCACCGCAGCTGATGACGGAGCGTTTCCGACATCAGCGACGATGAGGTTAACAACCGCTTTATGTTGCATTTTTCAAAGCTGCCTTCCTACGTCACATGTCGTTCTCAGAAATCACATGTTGCTTTCTTGACTGTGATTGGTGGGAGCTTGTTGCCTGGTTACTTCGTGCTTCCCTGTGCTGACATTTGTGAATTCCATTTCTCTTCTGTTCGACGTCATCCTTTCTCCGTGCGCTGATGCTCACAGCTGAATGTCAAGCACTTTCAATCAGCTTTATTAATCTATGTGCTGACACGCACAGCTGAACAACACACCTATTCGTCACGCTCCCGTGGGCTGATGCGCACAACTCATTGGCAATAATGTACCCTCGAAATTCTGTGCGCTGATATGCACAGGCAATCAACATATTTTTACTGTCCATTTTTCGTGCGCTGATGCGCACAGCTCATTAACAATCAAAATGTACCTAACTCTTCTGCACTGATGAGCACAACTTGTCTACATAAATATTTATATACTGTACTGTTGTTTGGATATTTTAACTCTTTGCTCTGTTAGTATGTTAACTTCATTTCAGCTGTACTCACTAGTATTCTTCATTCCTTAACTGTTATATTGAGATGTTGGATACTGCTAACACCACTTCTTGTGTTCAACCGCATGTTTACAGTCTGTGAGCGCTATACACTTGCAGTTATTTAACTTGAATTGTATTTATAATACTAATTCAAAAATTATGTTGTTAACACTCAAGTTCAAGTTCAAGTTTATTTCACGTTTATTCGGATCGTTGGTCCACAAACAATACATGTCGCTAAAAAATTCATCCAACAAGTTAAGCAAAACATTTCATTAAGACACATAAAACCTCCTAAAACATATTTGATCTAAAAGCCCACAATTATCTGATCTAAAAATTGCTATTTGTTAAAACTCGTTAAAAAGATATAAAACTGCCTTCACTTTTTGCATATATTTCCCCATAGCCACAGCAATATCTAAGTGGGCCATTTCTGTCATCAGTATCACAACGTGGGTCCTAGTTTTAATCTCATATTTCATAAAAATTGGTTTTAAAAATGTTATACGTAAATCTAAAAACTTCAGACAACAAGACGTGCAGCTTAACACATTTGGACCCCAAAGAGCAAATGCAGCTTCCCTCCTCATTGATCATAGCTCACTTTACAGAGTTGTTCAAATAACACGGGTTTACCCCAATTCTTACCCTCAGAACCTCATTTTGTAATTTGCGGTCCGGTAACTTATCAGTGTAGGGGAAGCATTGACCATTATTCCATGCATCGATCATAAAACAGATCGAAGATTTACTTGCAAGATAGATTTTGTCCTGTGCGTGCGATACTTCCTTCCCTACCGACCTAAGTAACTTTTTATCAATATTAGCCACAGAGACAGTAGAGCTTACATTAACGCTCATCTTCTTGCATAACTTTGTTATTATCCCCCTGGTCTCTCTTGCCCATTTTAGTTCCCTGTCCTGAATTTCATTTTTGCACCATTGTGATATTTTGGTAATTGCGCCTATTTCTAGGCGTTGCCAAAAGCGCAAAAGGGCCATACCAACTTGCGTACCCCATGAAGTCAAGCCTAGTTCCAGTCTTACTGCCTGAACCATTGCTGACCGGGGGAGCATAAATAACTTTTTTAGGTTTTTACCTTCTTCCACATCCCAGTTTTCCTTACCACTTAGGAACAACAATTCAGCACCATACAAAAATTGCGGGGGTACAATCGCAGCGTAGGCTTTTAGCACAGGATTGTCGGTCATAGCACCATAGGCTTTATTAAACAATATCAGACTTGTAATCGAAGCAGAAGTTCTTAATTTAGATGTCTCTAAGTGGGTATTCCATTTCAGATTCTGCTCGAACCATAACCCCAAGTATCTATACTCTGTTACTGATTCCACTTTTTCTGACCCAATCCACCATGAGAACTCAGTTTTCCTCCGGCCAAAGCTCAATGTTTTGGTCTTGTCCATATTTATCACAAGTTTTTCTCTTTAAGCAGTAGTCATTAAATACATTTAGTTTACTTTGCAAGCCAACCTCGGTCTGGTCCATAATCACCAGATCGTCAACATAGAGTAAACATGCTATCTGCTTGCCATTTAATTTCGGGCTTGCCCCAGTTGAATTCCCCAGAATTGAAGGTAGGTCAGCTAGGAACAGGGAGAAGAACAAGGGAGCTAATACGCATCCCTGACGCAGACCAGTTCCGATTTCTATTTTCCCTGATAAACTGCCATCAACGTCTAAGATCATCTGTGTCCAGTTTTTAGTATGGAACATTTGTAGCAGACGCAATACCTTATAGCATAATTCTTTTTTGTGTGTTTTGACAATGCAGAAGTTACATCTCCACCGTTTTTCCCTTCAAGCCCAGGTGATCCTGGCATACGATGGTCAAATTGGAAAAAAGTGTTTTTGAATTATGCACGTGTTTGTGGGGTTTCCTTAAGTGCCGAAAGAAAATCTGTGTTGCTCTTACATTGTCTTGGCATGGAGGGGCAAGATGTTTTTGAACATCTTCCCGACCTAACTGATGATGAGTCGAGTAACTTAAATGAGTTTGAGGTTTGTCTCAAAAAGCTAGACAAACACTATCTCCCGAAAATCAGCACAATCCTTGAGCGCTATCATTTTGGGAGGAGGGTACAGAAAGCAGATGAGTCAGTTGAAATATATATTAGTACCTTACGTAAATTAGGTGCAACCTGTAAATTCGATAGTGCCATAGAAGAGCGAATAAGAGATCAGTTTATGTTGGGTTGCTCCATTGAAAAAATTAAAGATGAGCTCTGGCAGAAAATGACCCTAAACTTGATGAGGTTATTGAGATTGCAAAGAGAATTGAACACTCTCTTGCTTGCGTAGAAGTCATTGCGAAAAAAGAAGAAAAGGCTTCTGTTGAGGAGAAGGTGCAAATGGTTGCTAATAATTCACCTAAGGTCATCTCAAAGAAAAATATTTTTTGGGACACTCTTAAATCCTCTCGTACATATTCCAAAAATTATACAAAATTGAAATGTTTCCCTTGTTACATGACAGATCACCTTGCTAATGACAGGTCCTGCCCTGCTCTCAAATCTAAATGTAAAAATTGTGGGAAAGTAGGTCATTTCACAAAAGCTTGTTGAGCTAAGAAATACAAATCTAATAGGCGAGTTAAAGAAGTCTTGATACATAGTGGGAGTGAATCTCGAATCTGATGAGGATTATGATTTACATTGTGGAGAGATTATTGTTGCTACTAACAAGAATAAGTGTAAAGGTCCCCTTGACATGGTCAAAATTAATGATTGTGAAATAAAAATGCTATTTGAATCAGGGGCAAAAATTACTCTTATTCCGAAGAGTTTTCACGACCTAGAGTTACTTGGTAAAGTCACCGTTCACAAGCCTGACATAAGACCTCTGGCGTATGGTGGTAAACCAATAAAATTGTTTGGATACTTCCTAGGTAGTATTGAATATAAAGGACACACAACAGCAGTAAAGATATACATTTCATGCAAGGGTGATAGTATAGTCAGTTGGTATCATCAAGCTGATATGCGTATATCTTTAGTTCCTGGAGCTGACCCATGCATTGTTTTAAGGGATATGTCAGCTAACAGCAGTTCTGGTTTGGACAACTTATCTTGTGATAAAAGTGTCTCACACTCTGTTGCTGACAATAAGGTTGTAAACAATGAATGTAACAGCAAATCACACAATGATTCGAGTAGTGCTATACGTGCTGAATTTAAAAATGTTTTTTCTGAAAAGTTAAGTTGCCTTTCACGATACACTCACAATATTGTTCTCAAGCCTGACTCTAAGCCTGTCACGTGTAAAGTACATAGCGTGCCTTTAGCCATGAAAGAGTCTATGTTAAATGAACTAGAAAAATGTAAAAGAGAAGGTATTATAGTTGAGACTGAAGCTAGTGAGGGGATTTCCCCAGTAGTTTTAGCACATAAGGCTTCTGGCGAGGTTCATTTTTGTGTCGACCTTCGTGCTTTGAATCGGGAGGTTGTCTCTGCTAAATATCCCCTTTCTAACATATCTTAAATGCTAACGCAGTTAAATGGTGCTCGCATATTTTCATCTTAAGATTTGCGTGCCGCATACCACCAGGTTAAGATTGATAAGGAGTCCATGGATTTGACAGCTTTTATAACTCCTTTCGGGACGTTTAAATTCACACGATTCCCTTTTGGGTTAATATCTGCCACATTAGTCTTCCAAAGGGTTATGGAAGATGTACTGAGTGGTTTGTGGGAGTTAAGATATACCAGGACGATGTTTTGGTTTTTGGACCCTCTCAAGCTGAACATGATGCTAGACTAAGATGTGTACTGGAACGCTTCAGTGAAAGAGGCCTAACTTTAAGAGAAAACAAGTGCAAATTTAATGTTACAGAAATTGATTATTTAGGCCATTGCTTGATCAGTGAGGGTGTCAGACCTAAAGAGCGTTTAGTCAAGACAATTGTTGATTTGCCTGTTCCCCAGTCTAGGCATGATCTAGTAACGTTTCTGGGCATGACAGAATATTTTAATAAATTTGTGCCTCAGTTTGCTTCACGTACGGTTGAGCTAAGATCTCTTTTAAAGAAAGGTGTAATGTTCTCCTGGTCTTCAAAATGTCAGCTGGAGTTTGAAGGGATTAAAAAAGGCTCTATCGCCTGCTTCATCTTTGCAAAGCTTTGATTCTTCCTTGAGCTCTGTTTTGAATACAGATGCAAGTTCACATGGTCTAGGTGTCGTTCTTAAACAAATAAAAGATGGAAAAGAAGTAACTATACTTTTTCTTTCTAGAACTCTTGTGGGTCCGGAACTTCTTTATTCCATCATAGAAAAAGAGGCCTTGTGTATTTATTGGGCGATAAAGAAGCTCAAGACGTTTCTATGGGGTACAAACGTTATTGTGCATTCTGACCACAAACCCTTAACCCCTTGCGTGCTGGTGACGGCTCCCGTCTGTCATGTCACACAGTGCTTGTTTGCTGATGATGGCCGGGAGCCGTCACGACCAGGCCTGCGATCGGAATGTGCCGCACAGGAGCGCAATTCCGGCCGCGGGCAAGGGGTTTAAGGATGTTTTTGAGAAAAAATCTTTGGATGCTATTTCATCTCGCATAGGTAAGTGGGTCATAGCGTTACAAGACTATGATTTTACTGTCAAGTACATACCTGGCGTTGATAACAAGGTAGCTGACTGTTTTTCTCGCCTAGTCTCAAAGCGGTGTGTTGATGATGATCTTGATTTGGGAGACACCTGGGAAATGGATGATTTTAAAGTATGTGAAATTGTAGATGGAGTTGTTTCTGAATCTGAGTGGAGAGAGGCATTTAAGCTTGATCAGGTTTTGATTGATGTGTGCAAGTTTGTCTCTAGTAGTTGGACAAGTATTAGACACCTAAACGAAGAGGTCAAAAAGTACTGGAATGTTCGCAATGAACTTTCTTTGAAAGATGAATTACTTTGAAGAGGCTCTTGCTTGATTCCTCCTAGTTCTCTTAGAGGAAAGACTATTCAATTAGCTCACATGGGCCATCAGGGTATCTCTAAGACTAGGGAAAGGATTTGTTTGCATTTTGGTGGCCAGGAATTGATATTGAGGTTGAGCGTATGGTTAGAGATTGCATTGAGTGTAGATTTGTAAAACAAGAGTTCAACCTATGGCTATACGGGAAGCTCCTACAAGCGGTTGGCAGCATGTTGCTTTGGACCTTTTAGGTCAAGTCTCTTCAAAAGGTGCTCAATTTAATGTTTTTGTCCTAATTGACTTGTTCTCCCGTTGGCCGGAAATAAAAGTCATGCAAAGTATAGAAACTAAAGATGTTGTAAAATTTCTGGATAATATCTTTTGTAGGGAAGGCCTTTATGAGTTACTGTTAACTGATAACGGTGTTCAACTTGTGTCAAAAGACAAAGCTTTCTTAAGCAAAATAGGCATTGTACATAAGTGTTGCTCTCTCTACCATCCAGAATCAAATGGAATGATAGAGAGATTCAACCGTGTGCTTAAAGAAACTATACAACTATCTAAAGAACAAAATTGTGACCGGAAATCTGTTATTTTTGAAAGAGTTATGGTATATCGTTTAACCCCACACTCGATTACCGAGAAGATTCCCTTTGAACTTTTCAGAGGTCGTATTCCTAATACATATATGTTTCAGACTTGGATGAGAAATAATGATACTTTTAACAATAATAAAAAAAAAATATGATTGGTGTGTTCGTCAAGATTGCAAAATTATTAAAAGAAAAGTAAATTTTGTCAAAAGACATGCTTATCACGCACTATTGTCGTTGTCGGTGATCGTGTGAAAGTGAGGTTACCTCTTAAGACTGGTGGCAAGAAATAATCTTCTCCACTTGTGGTGACTAAATTGTTTCTCAATGCAGTGCGACTGGAACATGGTCGCATTTGGTATTAACATTACGCACAAGTTTGTCTTGTAACAGAAGTCAAGACATTGTTCATAAAAAAGAAGACACTCCTCTACGAAAGAGCTCACGTTCTCACAAAAGTCCTCTCTAGTTACGTGACTATGTACTGAAGTAATTTTTTATTTTTTTATTTTCATATTTTGGTGCGGAAGGTATGTAGTAATGCTTAGTAATGTTTAACTTACTTGAGTCTGTGCTGTTGTTAGTTAGAATTTACTTCATTGGAGCAATCTAGAATCTTTATGGAATGTAGGCTAGTTGCCTAGCATCATCTGTAGTTGCTGTAGGCTTTCATGTGGGTAGGACGATATATTACCAGTTACCTAATAAAGAAGACTCTTCAATCAATCTTCTGCATTTGAAGTACTTTCTCACACATTGTTTTAGGGAAGTGCCCCTGGGGGGCGGCACTAAGCAACAGTAGTCCAGGCGGCGGAGAAGATGGATTGAGGTGGAGAGGATGTTGTTCCTTGCCAGTGGGCAGATCATTTGTCAAGCTATCTGTCTTCTGGAGAAAGAAGGAGGTGAATTTCTAGGAAGTTGGAAGTAGATTGGATCCAGCAGGCGACCGGATAGGTGCACAGTTTGATTGCACTTTTATGAGTTCGTGAAGTTTGATAGGTTGGTTGTTGGCTCGATCCAGCTGATTTCTAAAAATGTTTGCTGTCAACGTTCTAATGCTTTTGTAGTATCTGTTCCTCAAAGATATCAAGTGCTTGAGGTGTTCAAGGGATGGAGGTGATCGGCAGTGATGTTCAGCAAGCCTCAAGTTTCATTATACCAAGGTTTGCATCTTTTGTGAACACTCTTTTTAGTTGTAGTGGAGTGACCGTGTCAGGAACAGTCACCAGGGAGCAAGTGTAATGATTTCTAAGGTCATGGACATCTGATTTCTCTCCAGGAGGAGGCAGGATGTTTGGCTAAGAGGAGTCAGCTCATTACGGTAGATGTTGTGCATGCTCTGTTTCCAGTAGTTAGTTAGTTTGTCGGTGTTAGCTATCACAGCTTCCATGATGAAAACTGTGATGCAGTCATGTATCACAGGGAAGAATAGATTTCAATTTAATTGAGTTGGGCTTTGTGATGTAACTTCTAAGGTTGAGCCTTTGTTGTGGGTGGCCCTGTTACAAAATTAGGTCAAGTTAAGATCAGCAAGGAAGGTTTTAAAACTGTTAACTGCAGGATCATTCAGATCATTCCAGTGGAGGTTGAAGTCTCCCAAGAAGATTTCCGTGCAATGCTGACCAGCATTTGTTACGATGGTTTCCATGATTTGTCCTATGAAACCCAGATTGTCACCTGGTAGATTGTGTAAAGTTTTCATAAAAGTCTGTTGTTGCAAGTGATACTGAGGTAAAGGTATTTGCAGGTGGATAGAAAGGGGGTTTGTGAGTGTTTAAATAACAGGTTGATGCCTCCACCTGGTCTACTGGGTCTGTCGAATCTAGTAATGCCATGGTTAGGAGGGACTTGTATGTCGAAGATAGGAGCAGAAGAGTCATTTAGTTATGTTTCAGTCAGAATTAGCATGTCAAGATCTTGTGTGAGGGCAAGGTCCTCAATGTCTCCCGCATGTCTTGAAGCTGATCATTAGTTGATTAGCATACATTTCAATTGGGGTTTGTGGTGTGGTGGGATAGAATGTAGGGGGGAATTTGCCTGGGGTTGTGCTTGTTGACCACTCCATGGTTGAGACTAGGAGCTCTATGAAGGTTTGCCTGGATGGGATGGATTATACCCTAATTTGCAGTGATATCAGGGAGCGAAGAATTATATGACAAAAGAAAGGTTTGGATATTGTTAACGGATAAAAAGACTGTTTAACCGGTCACATGAGCGCATTGGGGTAAGGTCTAGTACTCCAGTTCAATAGGATGGATGTTGTGGGAAGAAAGGATCGGTTGGAAGGGAGGGATGTTAAAGATATGGCGAGGTGGTTGAAGAGTTGGTTATGGGTGAGTGCCTTTTTCCTATGGTCCTTATTAGGACACTAAATGCTGGTTATCTCTGTACTGATGTGAATGAGTCTTTGTAAGTCTGCTTTGAGTTCTTGCAAGTTTTTTGTAATCTCATCCAATCTGTATTCTAGTAAGATATGAGGGCAGGTTTTCAGATCTTTCAGCAATGGGCAGGGGCCCAGAGGCAACGGGTTATGATGACATTGGGGATAGGGTGGTTATATATTGAGCAAGAAGGGAAAGGGGAGGATGGACTAAGGATAGAGGTTAAATCGCATTTAGGAGTGAGAGAACTGATGGGTGAAAGGGAAGGCTAACGGTATGGCATTAGATGTTGTTGGGATCAGCATTATGTAGAGACAGTGGTTGAGGCAGAAGGGATGTCAGATGTATAGTCGGGCAAGGGTGTTGGTAACTTTGCTATGTAAATCTGATGCAATTGCTCCTGGTGTGGGGTGATGACCACAAGATGCAGTTACAGTGCTGTGGGATGTAGCAAGAGTGATGGTTTACAAGGTATGAGAGACAGGCGTGCAGTTAATGGTTTTCAGAATGTTCGTAGCTTTGCACGCCTCTTTAGGTCCCTTTAATTTCCTTATGTTTTGAATCTACTTAGCTGGTGACTGCACAGGTCAGTATAACACAATTTGTTGGAGAGGGTAGACAAAACTAATGCTAATGGGTTCATGATGGGCATTGCATACCCTAAATGGGTATCTCTTTTCATAGCCTGCCGCTGCTCTCAGCCTCTCTGAGCCCTCCCGCCTTCGGGCCACGCCCCCCGCCGCCGCTCGTTGTTCCCACATCTCTGACTTGCGCTGCATCGTTTTTTTAAATTGTGCTGTACTTTTGTTGTTTTTCAATTTGTTGTCTCCCTGTGATTGTTTGGCTGTCCCCCCCCCTGTGCTGTTGTCCCCTGCGCGCCCGCTCCCCGCCTCCAGCTTCCCACTGCCGGGAGTGTGGACACGCCCCCTCCTCCCTGCTCCCGTCTCCCAGCGGCTCCGCCCTCCCTGCACTTCGCCATAAATGGCGACCGTGCGCACGCGCAGCGTTGACGCGCAGCGGGCGCACCAATTGTGCACCGAAGGCGCGCCAAAGTTAAGCCCGCCTGCGCCCGTCCGCACCTGGACCGCACCCAGTGCCAGAACCCCTGGCCTCCGCAGACACCAACCAACCCGCCGGACCTGCAGCGCCACCGAACTCAACGAACTCAACGCCAGCCGATTCCCGGGTTGCTGCCGAGCCACCCCGAGACGCACCCACGGACCCTTCTGCTGCATTTCCTGCAAGTTCACCTGCATCCGGACCTGCACCACTCCAGCAGTGCCCAAGACCTCGACGAGCAACAACAGCAGCCACCTGAAGTGCATCCTTCTCAACACCCGCTCCGTCCACAGACACGCCGTCGAGCTCTGGGACCTGCTCGACAACACAGCCCCAGATGTCGCCTTCCTCACGGAATCCTGGATGAACGCCTCCTCAGCGCCCGACATCGCCATCGCCATCCCGGACAGCTACAAGATCATCCGGAGGGACCGCATCAACCAGACAGGAGGAGGCATCGCCATCGTCCACAGGAACACCATTCACATCACGCACTTCCAGATCCACATCAACCCGAAGACCACCCTCAGAGGCACCCTCATCTACAGACCCCCGGGACCACGCACACAATTCAGCGAGGACATCGCCGACTTCGTCAGCCCGCATGCCCTCCCCTCCGCTGACTACATCCTCCTCGGGGACCTCAACTTCCACCTGGAGAACAACAATGACCGCAACACCACCACCCTGCTGGACAACCTCGCTAACCTCGGACTCAAGCAACTGGTGACCACCCCCACCCACTACACCGGCCACACGCTTGACCCCGTCTTCTCCTCCAGCAAGGACATCGCCTTCAGCCACACCACCGGACTCCACTGGATGGACCACAGCTGCGTCCACTTCAGCTTCAAAAGGACCTCGATCCTCCGCCAACAGCAACAGGTTGCACACAGAAGCTGGAACAAGATCACAGCCGACCAGCTCGCGACTTCCCTGAGCAAGAACCCACCCACCAGCGCAACGAACCCCAGCCAAGCGGCCACCAACCTCACGAAGTGGATCAGCGACTGTGCAGACGACCTCGCCCCTCTGAGGACCCCGCCTAGCAGACCCAGCAGCAAGAAAGCCCCATGGTTCACTGACGAACTCAAGAGCTCCAAGAAGGACTGCAGAGCCCTGGACGAAGCCTGGCGCAGAGACCCAACACCGGACAACATGACTGCCCTTAAGATCGCCACCCGAAAACACCACCAACTGATCCACACCACCAAGAAAACTGCATTCAAGGAATGACTGGACAACAACGCACACAACAGCAAGGAACTCTTCAACATCGTTAAAGAGCTCTCCAACCCCAACGCCGGAAACAACAACATCACCCCTTCGCAAGACTTCTGCAACTCCCTCGCCTCCTACTTCCACAACAAGATCGCGGACATACACAACAGCTTCAGCACTCAACCAACGTACGACACGAGCGAACCACCGCCCCCCACCACCACCCTCCGCGCCTGGACACCGATCAGCACCGAAGACACCATCCGCACGATGAACTCCATCCACTCTGGATCTCCGACCGACCCTTGCCCCTTGCCCCCACCTGTCATCGCACCCCACCTGCGGAACATCATCAACTCCTCCTTCAACACCGCCACCTTTCCGGAGAGCTGGAAGCACGCCGAACTCAGCGCCCTACTAAAGAAGCCATCAGCCGATCGTACCGACCTCAAGAACTACCGTCCCATCTCGCTGCTCCCGTTTCCCGCAAATGTCATCGAGAAGACCGTCAACAAGCAGCTGGCCGCCTTCCTCGAGACGAACGGATCCCTCGACCTCTCGCAGTCTGGCTTCCGGGCCAACCACAGCACCGAGACCGCCCTGATCACAGCAACGGATGACACCCGAGCCCTGCTCGACAACGGAGAAACTGCGGCCCTCATCCTCCTACACCTCTCCGCGGCCTTTGACACTGTCTGCCACCGTACCCTAGTACAGCGCCTCAGCAATGTCGGAATCCAGGAGAAGGCGCTGGAGTGGATCACCTCCTTCCTCACCAGAAGGACACAGAGAGTCCGCCTTCCCCCTTTCAGATCAGAAGCCACAGAAGTCATCTGCGGCATTCCTCAAGGCTCCTCGCTCAGCCCAACCCTCTTCAACGTCTACATGAGTCCCCTCGCAGCCATTGCACGCCAGCACACCCTCAACATCATATCCTACGCCGACGACACCCAGCTGATCCTCTCCCTCACCAACGACCCCGCCACCGCCAGAGCCAACCTACACGAAGGGATGAAAGAGGTAGCCAAATGGATGAAGAAGAGCCGCCTGAAACTGAACTCGGACAAGACGGAAGTCCTCATCCTGGGATCCTCACCCTCCGCCTGGGATACTCCTGGTGGCCCCCCGCCCTAGGCAGCGCACTCAAACCAACAGACCATGCACGCAACCTGGGCTTCATCCTGGCCTCCTCCCTCTCCATGACCAGACAAGTCAATGCTGTCTCCTCGTCGTGCTTTAACATCCTACGCATGCTACGCAAGATCTTCCGGTGGATCCCCACTGAGACCAGGAAGACGGTCACCCAGGCCCTCGTCACCAGCCGACTGGACTACGGCAACTCCCTCTACGCCGGAACCACCGCCAAACTCCAGAAGAGACTCCAGCGGATCCAGAACGCCTCAGCACGACTCATCCTGGACATCCCCCGTCGCAACCACATCTCCGGACACCTGAGAGACTTGCACTGGCTCCCGGTCAACAAGAGAATCACCTTCCGTCTCCTCACCCACGCACACAAAGCCCTGCACAACCAAGGCCCAGGATACCTCAACAGCCGCCTCAACTTCTATGCTCCCAAACGCCAGCTTCGATCGACCGGCCACGCCCTCGCCGCCGTCCCCCGCATCCGAAGAGCCACCACAGGGGGAAGGTCCTTCTCTTACCTCGCCGCCAAGACTTGGAACTCCCTACCGACCCACCTCCGCCTGACCCAGGACCACCTCGCCATCAGGAAGCAGCTCAAGACCTGGCTGTTCGAGCAGTAGCGGACCCCCCCTCCCCTAGCGCCTTGAGACCCTCCGGGTGAGTAGTGCGCTATACAAATGCTTTGATTGATTGATTGATTTCTCCGTAGATGCCCTTTAGTCAGTGAAGCTGGGTGTTGGGTGATTCTGGGAACAATGTGCAAGTTTCTCAGCCTTTAGTTACTCACAATGATCAGATGTAGCTCTCACTACAAAAAAGTTTGGAGAACCCTAGCATAGATGTTACCCTGCTTCACTAAGACCTCCACAACATAGCTAACCGGGTCACCGATACTGAGTCTGGAGTATCCATGCTCAAATACAATGTTAAAACGCCTAAATCCCTTGTCTCCAGACATGGACGTTGATTCATCAAAATGCCTGGGGAAGGGAAAGTGACATCACAATGTCATATGACTTTTGACATTCTGTGACCCTCCCCGTAGCTGGTTGTGAACTGTTTAACTTTTCTATTATCTGTCATTTGACTTTCTCACCTATTGCTGACTCTTGTTCGCCCTCCTGTCTATCTTAATTGTGCATTTTTCACTCATCTCCTTATAATACATTTTACCTCTCCCACCTACCTTTCTAACTCATTCTGTCTCTTTTTCCACCCTATTTCACATTTCCCCCACCTCTACTACTCCCTTATCTATCTTTTCTCACCTGTCCATGTCACCTTATTAATGGTGTTTCTTTCATTGGTCTTTGTCTCTCTCAAACACACATCCTCCTGTCTTTGCCTCTTGATTTCTCACCTTTCTTTCTGTAGTGTCTTCTTCCTTCTATTATTTTATCTTTATTTCACCTCAAAGCCTTTTACCGCGACCTCCTCTCTCTCTTTTTCTCTCCTTCTCTACCCTGTATTCCTTTGTTAGTCTCTCCACAAGCTTTGGGGCAGCAGGAGGCAAAGAGACAATTCACACCTCTTGCAAAAATAAATTATTATATTCCAAGTTAGCTACTGTCCTTTGAGGTCAGGAGGTCTCAGTGACAGTGCTGGTGGTAGTAAAAGGCAAGCCTGAGCAATTACAGACTAATATGGCTCCTCCCATACCCGGCGAAGATACTGGAGGCACATGTCGCAAAACTTCTTTGTGCTTTCATCAAAGAAACTCATTTTCTGGACTCCCATCAGGCAGGCTTCAGACCATCACACTCTATTGAATCAGTTGAGTGTAGGGGATGATCTGAAGGAGTGTGCAGATAGGGGGTGTAGACAGGCCTTGGTATTACTCCACCTGTCCGCTGCATTTGATACCGTAGATCACATCATATTAGTGGATAGAATGTCAGCGGCGGGCTTGAGGGGCACAGCACTGGACTGGATGCTCTCATTTTTAGGGGAGCACACCAAGTCTGTTAGGCTGGCTCATCCATCTCCCCACATCTGTTTAACATCTATATCTGTCCCCTAATTCACGCTCTTCAATCCAGGGGAATGAAGGTATACAATTATGCAGACGACAGACGACAGGCAGCTGATTTTCCCGATTTCCAAGATGGAGGAATCCAAGGATTTCTTCCAACATACTATGCTTTTTATTAAAGATTGGATGAGTCATAGCTATTTCAAATTAAAGTCTGATAAAGCTGAGATAGTTATCTCCAATAACAGACTCAATCATTGGATGCCAGTACATTGGCCAGCTGCATTGGACACTCCACCTATCCCTAAAAATGTGGTCAAAAGTCTGGGGATTAAAATTGATGCCAAGCTATCCATGCATGAACAGATCAACCTGGTTACATCATCTTGTATCTACCACCTGAGGACCTTTAGGAAAATCAGGAAATTTTCCACCAGGGAAGCAAGCATGGTAATCATGTTGGCCCTGATCATGTCCAGCCTGGAATATGCCAATGCCATCTATTTAGGGCTCCCTGCCAATCAAACCTATAGGCTGCAGCTGATTCAAAATCAAGCGGCTAGATTGGTCTTTCAGCAACCAATACATTGTCACACCAAGACACTTATGAGGCAGCTACACTGGCTTCCTGTGACTCAGCGGTCCATGTTAAAGAGAGGTTGTACGTTCTGTATTGCACTATATGAGAAGGGCCCCAAATAAATATCTGCACAGATTTCAAGGTACTTACTGAACTGGAATCTTAGATCAGCAAATATGAATTTGATGACTATTCCTAGATTCAAGTGCAGAGAATGGGTGGTTCCCGCTTTTCTGTACTTGGTCCTACACTCTGGAATTCCTTGCTGATAGACATTAGACAAACATCTGAATACACCAGCTTCAGAAAAAAACTGAAAACATGGCTGTTCACCCTAGCCTACTGTTAGAGTTCCTCAGGATGGTCTGCCCTCCCTTCTCAGCGCCAAGATACCTTTTGGTATATGAGCGCTTAACAAATTCTCTAAACATAAACAAAAAGAGATGCGTCAATTCCTGCGACCATGGGGAGGCAATGAGACAGTTCTGCTGCATGCAGGAGAAGTGATGCGTCGAATCCGGTCTATATGGGGAAGTGATGTGTCGACTCCAAGGCGATTCTGGTCCACAGGTAATGCATCGGGAAAACTTGCCACACAGGTACGATGTGTGAAAATCCGGGATGTGTATTTGATCGATGCGGCGGTGACAAGCGCCGCAGCTTCAGTTTCTTCAGCCGCGACCCCCAGGATGCATTGGTTCTTGAAGCCGTGACAGGTGCTGCGTCGGATCAGCAGCGGCGCAGCTAAGCGTGGAAATTCTTTTCGCACGGAGGACATATCACACACACCAGTACATGTCCTGCATTATACATACACTGCACCTTGCCCATGGGGGTACATTGGGTTTACCACAGGGGTGCCTTACAAGTAAGACAAGGGAAGATTCGGTCCTGGCAAGTGGGTGCACTTTAAACCTACCGGTGCATCACCTTGCTCCAGTTACAATCTGCAAGGCAATGTTGTTGTGCATTTGTTCAAGTGAAAATATAACTCCAAATTTTTCTTCCAACTGAATCATATTTATTCCATGTTTCATCAATCTTTTTTAATTCCTAACGGATGCATCTTCATTGCAAGCTTCAAATGCTACACACATGCCCTTCCAGGCTTTATCTTGCAACACGATGGAATTAATAGGACATCCTGGTTATTCATGAAGATATTAACCCTCATGCATGTCGGGCTGAAAGCCCGTCTTGAGGGGTAACCGAAATTTAAGGAGAGACCCTTAATGTTGTAGAAAATGTTAGACCACTAAAAAAACGAAATTAACCTTCAAACTGTTAAAAGCATCCCCTTAATGTGCAATAAATCGCTCTCTATGCGTCCAATTATAAGATGGGCAGTGTGTGCTAGATAGAAACACAAACACTCCAGTGACCAAAAGCATGTGGCTGTTGCACCAGAAATAAACTAAAATGCTGCAACCCCAAAGAGATTGTTTTTTTTTGTAGACATTGCCCTGTTGATCAAATAAATAAACATGCCACACTTAATATGAACCTTAGTATGAGCTTACTTTGCCAGGGATGTAAAAATAGAATGTTCCCTTTTTCTCAGTGCCAAAAAACACCTTCTTAACTTTCTCTACCTGCTCCTACAGAAAACTCATTTGTGTGTTTTAAATCCCTTCTAGTCCCCACAAGTGCAACCTATTTAAATAGACCCAGCCATGTGACTGATTTTGTTGAACAAAAAGTACAAAACAGCTACATAGACCACAATCCCTCAAACATGTTTCTTGAAAAAACAAATCCATTTAGTAAAGCGAGCTAAAATAATAATGTGCGTAAAAACAATAAACATGCACATGCACTTATTAACGCAAATGCACCGGTGCGATTTGCATATATTTATCAGAAACGATCCTCCACTTTTAATGATTCCATGTTTCACCGTTGAACAATGACTCTCTTTGTTGTATAGTATAACTCCATGTCTCCATGGAGCCTTTGTTCCTAGATGGCAAGAAACTGTTTTTGGACAGTTGAACGTCTGGGCGCACGCACCATACTGTGCCTTTGGGTATTATTTAAAACAAGCAAGCCTTGCCAGGTCGACATGGCAGTCTAAAACTGCGCACAGACTCTGCAGTGTCAGGTCTGAGATACCTTTTCAGGGCTACTCATGTGGGTGGTACAATCAGTCCTGCAGGCCCACTAATAGCATTTGATTTACACCCCCTGGCACACTCAGTGCACTTTACTAGGAGCTTACCGGTAAATCAAATATGCCAATCATGGATAACACATCAGGATAACAATTTACACAGAGAACATAAGCACTTTAGCACTGATTAGAAGTGGCAAAGTGCACAGGGTTATATAGCTAACAAAAAGAGGTCAGGAAAAATAGGAGGAAGAAGCAAAAAGTTTGGGGATAATTCTGCAGAAAGGGCCAAGTCCAACAGAAGTGCATCAAAGTAAATGATTTATTTTATTTTTTTATTTTCCTCCTGCCCTCTATTTCCATCCCTCCTGCCAAACCCCCCAGTCCCCATAGCTGGCACTGACACAACCCTGAAAAGAAAAATGAAAATGTATGCGGACTGGATAGTGGGAGAGGTGTGACTCAGTGGCCAGGTCGGCTGACTCCAGAGCACGGTGCTCACGGTACGATTCCTGGTGCCTGTGGCAGCCCAGCCCAGCACCCTGTGAGTCTGGGCAATAGCTCAATTAATTACCCAGACGGCCCCCAGCGGCTTGAGATCCTTACGGGTGATTAGTTTGTGCTTTACAAATACCGGGTTTATATTGGTTAAACAGAGATGGAAGCAGACAATAGACACTCCTTTTATCGCTGATCCTTTACACGTCATGGCGTGCAAGGGATACAGGGTGACAGCTCATAGTCCTGGAAAATCGATCACTAATGACTCCTCACAGTTTAAACACCTACCTCAACACTTATCGACTCCTAAAACAAAGATTGAGGTCCACACGAGTGAACCTTGATCATCGTGGATCACCCCAGCTGGCAGACAAATAGATTGTCTCACCGACTAATTGCGAATATGTGATTTTTAATGATGTCTGCCACTTTTTAATTAACAAAGGGGAGATGTAACATATTGATGTTATACACGTAGGACCCTGAACAGGTACTACATGATATGCGGAGGTATTAGGGTGTGGTTATGGGAAGTATGATATAATGCGTGGTGTGCAAAAGGACTTTGGAGAATAAAGTAATGCTTATCCGCACCTCCTGTGTGGGGTAATCTATTTGCATGCTCCTGACTAGGGAAGAAGCTACACCCAGTAGGTTTCTACCTATGTTAAAAATAAGTATCTGACTGTTTTGTAATACACAAAGCATCACTTTGAAATGTGTTTCTTAACTGCTGAGTTTCTAACTATTTTTTTTAATTTCTTGTCCATATGTGTAGCCTATTATATGACAATTAGGGGCCATTTGGATGGAGGGCGGATCGCCCCCGCCAGGCTGGTGGTAATCACCGTCGGCCTGGCGGGGGCAATCCGCCCGCCATCCTACCCGGAATGACCCCCCGCCATATTAGTATGTAGTATGGCGGGGGGGACAGCGGAGGACGGAAAGACCGCGTGTCGCTTTTCCGCCTCGGTCGCCTTGCGGCCAGGGCAGAAAAGGTTTAATATGGTGGCTGTGTCTATCAGACACCACCAGCCACATTAGCATGGGCATTTTCCAATGCCGCCACGGAAAGGCATGCGGAGACACCCTGTGGGGGCCCGTTGCGAGCACCCAGGGACTCCGGAAAGGGTTGGGGAATGCAAATGGGGGGTACCTATGATACCCCCAGCATTACAAAGTACATCGTGGCAGGCACTGCATGGTGCCCGTCACGTTGTGCTTTGTAATGCACAACATGTATCTTTAGCATTGTGGCGGGCAGTGCTTTCAGCACCGCCCACCACAATGCTAAAGATACAGGATGCGTCCGCCACTGTGGCGGGCGCATCCTAATACCCCCAATGGGACCCCCGCCCTTATGGCCGGTGGTCCCTACACACGACAGGATGATGGGCGGGTCACTCTTGTCATAAAGAACGAAACAACCAATCAACATAAAGTAGACATACAATATCCTGACTGGAATAAAAAATTCCACTTTTCATGCTGCTCGTAGCAAGATAAGAATTTCACACATATTTATCACCTTTTTCATAATGTACTTTGTTTGATTTAATGATGTTAATGTTTTACCGTATTACTCACTCTGCGATTCTGTGTTCATATCACCGGCTTTCTGGCCGCCTTTCTGAGTCTTTATGTCTTATGGGTCCACGTTGACTGTAGGTTCCTGGTGAATTCTCAGGCTGTTTTTATCTAAGCATTTCTGGCAGGCTCTTTGCTAATTGTGCTTGTGGCTTACTCCGCAGAGTTCATTGTGCTGAGGATCGAGGGCAGCATTATACGGAGTTTCTTTCGAGGCGTTCAGCCTCATGCGTTGCGCTCCTCCAGGGCCGCAGGACTTCCTCTTCTCGGCCCGCCTTCTTGTCTCCTCAGCTGCAAACTCCTACGGGCCCCTATACACGTCGTGCTCCAAAGTTACGGCTGCATTGTGCAGTTGGATAGAATTTAAAGTGGCAATACTAAACTTTATTTAACAATATAAAGAAAAGAGAAATAGAGAAAAATAAAGGTTGTATTCCTAGGCTTATGATGGATTTATAATCTGAGGATGAGGAGGCTTAGATTTGTAAGCATAATCTACATTTATTTATTAAAGATTCAGTACATAAAGCTATTTCTAGTCAATGGTTAACATTTAAAGACATTGTTAAGGCTATATGCAGAAAATTACGGCTAAAGAGGCTGGCAATGTGTCCCGGGGGGACCTGGAGAGAGCCAGTGTCCCCCCAGGGTATTTCGCGTGGCTGAGCGTCCACGCGGAGGCATTGGCCAGGAGGGGGAGTGGGAGGGGCTTATGCGCTCGGGGTGGGAGCGGAAGGAAACGTCACTCGGCGGAGTGAGGGAGCCGGGGGTGCTTGCGTTTTTGTTCTCCTGTCAGCTGTTCTGTCAGTGAGGCATTTTCTTCGACAACTAAGCAGACGTCCGGTGAGGATGTTGGCGGACGATATTGCCCGCGAGGCAATAAGAGCGCTGGTGGCAGTGGGGCGCACTGACTTGCTGCGTCAGGGAGCTGTGGTGACTGGCTTCGAAGAAGTGAAGCGCCCACGACGTTTGGTAGCAGAAGGGGTGAGTCGTGCTGTGGCAGCCTGCATGCCAGTGGCCAACTGCCCTGCAGAGCCGTTTGAGGCCACAATTTCATCTTTTAAGCCTCGGCGAGCTCGCTCCTCAGGAAGGAGGGCTCGTTGTAAAACAGTGTTAGTGAGGTCTACCTCTGCGCCAGTGGTGCTGAGAGGCGGTATAGCTGTGACAGCTTCTCAGGCAAGGAAAAGAGTTGGTAAGAGAGGAGGCAAAGCTAGTTCTAGTTGGGGAAGCAGCCAGCAACAATTGGATTTATGTGCAGAGGAGGTGAATATTGCGTATACCCCAGGAGTCAGGGGGGCTGCGCAACCATCAGGAATATGTATGATCCAGAAGAAGGCAGCATTTTCAGGAAAGATAGCACCAGTGACTTACAAGTTATGTCCTGTTAACAGACAGATTGACTTAGCGCCAGAAGTGTGTGCTGGTAGTTCAGTGGCTGCATTAGTGGACTACCCTACTGACAGTGAGGAGGAAGATATTGGTCAAGTAGAAGAAGTTGGGAAGTTGGGGATGTCAATAATGGCCTGGTTGAGCCTGTTGTGACTGAACTCAATCCTCAGACACAGGAGCATTCAGAGTTTCAAAGGGTTTTGTTGCCGCAACCCAGAGGACCCCCAAGAGAGCACATGGAAGTGGAATACATTCAGGACCAGGACAACATTGACATTTTGGGTTATGACTTACAATCTGGGGGCGGGCCTGCTTCGGGCGGGGGGGGGCGGAGAAAGTTATGTGTGGGCAGGTGGGCATGCACTACATGGGGCTGGTAACAAGGACATTGAGGAGGGTGCGGTTTTTCCTCAGCCCCGGCCGCCGCCGAGACACCATCGAGTGGATTTTGATGCAGTTTTGGGTCCACAGCAGGGGCAATGGGTATGGGTTGAGCATGCTGATTTGCCCAGGAAGGTGTTGTCTGGTATAAATGTGGATCAGAGGTCGGGTAAGTTGAAGACGGTTCCTGGCAGGAGCGGCCGGAACCTTGTAGTGGACTCTATTTCCAGGTCTATGGCACAGATTTCTTTTCCAGGTACAACACAACAAAGTGCGGCTTTGGGTAAGTCAAGGCCTACCTGCTACGGATCTGATGCGGATTCAGGGCCATCGGCCGGGTGTGCTCAGCAGCAGCCTGTGTCCAATTGGGGGTGTTATGATGGAGGTATTGGGGATGGCGCAATGCCAAGCACAACTTCTGATTTTAATATGATACATGATGTCCATGGGATGGATTATGTGGGTTGTGACAAAGAAAATGAGGATAATTCAAGGGATTGGTCTTCGCAGGAGGCGGCTCCTGTCTTGAGCGGTCAGGAGTTGGGGGGGAGGGGTAGGGGACATTTCACGTCTTCTACTGTGTTTCAGAGAGCGGGAGTGGATTTCTCTACAGTACTGGGTCGGCGTGGCGGACATCATAAGCGTGATGGTCTAAGGGAATTTCAACAAAGGGCTACACAGCTGCCTTCAAGTAAGCCAGAATGGCGGGCTGCATGGACGCAGCCTTTGGTGAGTGGCTAAAATGTGGGGCCAAGGGTGGGAGAGGTGGATGGAATTGTAAATACTGATTGTGAGGCGAACAAGGTTCCACAAGATATGCCGCGCCCAAGTGCAGAGTGTCTGAATTAAGCAGACCACTCTTACCCAGTCCAAAGATCAGGGCTTGATCCAGCACCGTTATTTATCTCACTGCACCATCCCAGCTCAGAACCTGGCTATATGCAATTCAGTCTGTCCCTGGCCCAGTGCATCATGGGAACAGGGCAGACTAAACTACCAAGCCAATTCTTCACCAGAAAGGAGACAAGCTACCGGGGACCGGTTTCTGGCATTTCAGCCATCTTCGGCCCGGCTTGCTTGAATCCTGATGGTGCAGTGAGAAAGGGACTCATGTCTGAGTATACCCTGCCACACCTATAGTGGCCAAAAACGATTCAGAAAAGGGGGTGGTGATGAACAGAGTGTCTGAATTAAGCAGACCACTCTTACCCAGTCCAAAGATCAGGGCTTGATCCATCACAGTTATTTATCTCACTGCACCATCCCAGGTACAGACTAATTTGCATATAGCCAGGTTCTGAACTGGGATGGTGCAGTGAGCTAAAAAACGGTGTTGGATCTAGCCCTGATCTCTTGACTGGGTGAGAGTATTCTGCTTAATTCAGAAACTCTGTCCATCACCACCCCTTGTTGTTAAATATTTTGTCCACCCTAAGCGTGGAAGGGTATACTCAAATGTGAGTCCCTTGCTCATTGCACCATCAGGATTCAAGCAAGCCGGGCCGACGACGTCTGAACTGCCAGAAACCGGTCCCCGGAAGCTTGTTTCCTTCCCAGTGTAAGAATTGGCTTGGTAGTTTGGTTTGCCCTGTTCCCATCATGCACTGGGACAGGTACAGACTAATTTGCATATAGCCAGGTTCTGAACTGGGATGGTGCAGTGAGCTAAAAAACGGTGTTGGATCTAGCCCTGATCTCTTGACTGGGTGAGAGTATTCTGCTTAATTCAGAAACTCTGTCCATCACCACCCCTTGTTGTTAAATATTTTGTCCACCCTAAGCGTGGAAGGGTATACTCAGATGTGAGTCCCTTGCTCATTGCACCATCAGGATTCAAGCAAGCCGGGTCGACGACGGCTGAAATGCCAGAAACCGGTCCCCGGAAGCTTGTTTCCTTCCCAGTGTAAGAAATGGCTTGGTAGTTTGGTTTGCCCTGTTCCCATCATGCACTGGGACAGGTACAGACTAATTTGCATATAGCCAGGTTCTGAACTGGGATGGTGCAGTGAGCTAAAAAACGGTGTTGGATCTAGCCCTGATCTCTTGACTGGGTGAGAGTATTCTGCTTAATTCAGAAACTCTGTCCATCACCACCCCTTGTTGTTAAATATTGGTTTCAACTGCTAGCAGGCATATTATCTAATGGAGCTACGCGACATGTTGGCAACATTTTGGGATGTTGATTTGTGGTGTTCTAGCTAAGATTTGATTTGGTTAACTGTTGGTGAAAGGGCTAAAAGGGGTGGGTTTTTTTTTGGGTGGGACAGGAAAACACTTTGGGTTTTCCCAGGTGGCGTGTGTTTTGGGGTTGGGATAGTCTAGTGCGGACCTATTCCTTCCCTCTGGGGTGGGGGGGGGGTTTAGGTGGGAAAGGGAAAGGAAAGGTTTGAAGGAAAAACATTGGTCGGAATGAAACAGTTTTGAAGTTTGGACAAAAATGATATGATGGTTGGGGAATTTTGTGATGCAAAAACAGTATTTAAAAGATTTGGGAAATTATCAAAGGTGTTCAGATAATAAAAATGTAATGGTTTGAGTCTGTCTTTGACTGACCTAAAATAAAGTGACCTTTTATGCTAATAAAGAGAGATGTGTGGAGTGTTCTTATTGCGCGATGGGTCCCGGGGGGACCTGGAGAGAGCCGGTGCCCCCCGTGGTATTTCACGCGGCAGAGCGTCCACGCGGCGGGATTGGCCAGTGGGAGGGGTTTATGCGGCTCTGGGTGGGAGCGGGAAGGAAACGTCACTAGGCGGAGTGAGGGAGCCAGGGGCATTTGCATTTTTGGTGCCACCCACCCATCCCTTTGTGGTTTGTTGTGGTTTAGTGTGTTAACTTGCTTACCCCCCTTTTTCAGTTAAAATAATAAATAAATAAAAATAAATAAATAAATAAAATAAATACATTTAAAATAAATAAATAAATAAAATAAATACATTTAAAATAAATAAATTAATAAATAAAATAATTAAACAAATAATAATAATAATAAATCAATATGTCACTTTAGGGCAGTCTTGGCAGTTCTTCAACGATGATAATTTCCTTTAAGCATGCGTTTTGGGGTTGGGATAGTCTAGTGCGGACCTATTCCTTCCCTCTGGGGTGTGGGGGATTTAGGTGGGAAAGGGAAAGGAAAGGTTTGAAGGAAAAACATTGATCGGAATGAAACAGTTTTGAAGTTTGGACAAAAATGATATAATGGTTGGGGAATTTTGTGATGCAAAAACAGTATTTAAAAGATTTGGGAAAATATCAAAGGTGTTCAGATAATAAAAATTTAATTGTTGGAGTCTGTCTTTGACTGTCCTAAAATAAAGTGACCTTTTATGCTAATAAAGAGAGATGTGTGCAGTGTTCTTGTTGCGCGATGTAAGAAGGCAAAAACGTGTTTCTCAGAACACAAGATTGCAGCTAAAAACTCTCCAGTTATTCAACATTTTCATGAGGAAGGTTATGTGTCTAAGAAAACTAAACTGGCGATTAAGAACGTTCATTTGAGAGATAACAATGACGATATGGGTGACACTGATGACTTGGATAAGGATGATCCAGACATAATGATCAGATCTGAGCCTACAGAGAAGAGGCTTAAAACTTCTCTCAATGAACGAGGAGAGTCATTCAAGTTTGATGGTATGCCTAACATACTGCTTGATATTTATTGTCAACCGATGTTTGCTCCAATGCTTATCCTTCACCCTAATTTTACGGAGTGGTCTCCTTATGAGCATGTAGCTCTTTATGTTTTAGACAGATTATGACAGCCTTTAGACAACCTTACCCACAGTCACCTCCATTCTTAGTATCCTATGCCTTCCCTGCTTAATAACATTGCGGTTACTCCTTTTATCGATCCAAACATGTTTGTATTTTTCACTAAGTTTGGGAAAGATCCAAAAAAGGGAGTAGATAGAGCTTGGACTAATTGCAGAGACAAATTGTTAGATCTTTTCATGCCTCTAACAAGAATTCTAGATTTAGCAGAGGAAGCTAAGATTGAGGGTACTAAGGTAGATCCGATACCTCTGACTAATTGGGCACAGAGGGAGATTTGTCCTCTAGATAATGCCAATTCTGCTCTTTCTCATGAGAGATGTAAAAGCTTACTTCTTGCAAATTGACCCTAAACTGAGTAATTTGGCATCAAAAGAAGCAGGTCTGGAGGTCAATGGTTTGCTCTTCGGTGATTCTTTCATTAAAGAGCTTAGCATTTATGTGGCAACATTCAATTCCGTCGATAAAGCTCAATCGTCTTTGTAAAGAATATTTACCCAGTGGGTTCTTGGCTTGACCGACAAAGGCAGGAGTCGCTTTGTCGGGTACAACCTCTCAAAAGGTTCATTTACCAAACCAAAGGCTCTGTCGGATGGCAACAGGACTACAAACCTCAATTTTATCAACAGACGAAAAGAGGTATCAGACAGCGTGATTTCCAAAACAGAAGATTTCAAAACTTGAGTAAGCGATCTTGTGTTTGGTCATCCTCCAGTGGGACGTCGACTAAGTTTGGCTTTAGAGCAGGTTAACTTCAGATCAATGGATTCTACAAACAGTTCAGTGTTATTGCATAGAGCTTTTTTCAACTCCAGTTCAAGAGAGGGTTCATCCCCACTTTCGTTTTCAAAGGGGCAAGAAGACTTATTGTCCCAAGAGATCTTGTCCCTTCTTCGCAAGAGAGTAATAGAGATGTCTCTTCTTCACCTATCAGGTTTTTAAAGTACAATGTTCTTGGTGCAAAAGAAGAACAACAAATTTAGACCAATAATAAACCTAAGATCTTTCAAAAACTCTGTGTTGTATCATCATTTCAAGATGGAGACTATTTCCCTCTCAGAGATTCTTTGTTAGAAAAAGATTGGATGGTTTGCCTGGACCTTCAGGACACGTATATCTCAATACCGATTCATCAGTCTTTCAGGGAGTTCCTTCACTTCCAATGGAAAAACACGGCATCAGTTTGGAGCCCCTTTTGGACTCTCTTCAGGTCCATGGTGTTTCACAAAGGTTTTGAAGGCAGTCGTAACTCATATAAGGGCCCAGGATGTCAGATTGATAGCTTATCTAGATGATGTTCTTCTTTTACACAAAGACTCGCTGATATCCCATCTGATAATGTTTAACTCTCTTCTTCAGAGTATGGGTTTTCTCATCAACAAAGAGAAATCAACTTTTCATCCAACTCGTCAGATAGAATTTGTAGGTTTCGTATTCAATTTGGACAGGTTCATTCTTTGAGATTACTCGCATCAAAAAGGAGATAAGCCAGGTGTTGGGTCAACCCATCCCGACCCTTAGGCATTTAACTCGCATATTAGGGCTTTTGGCCTCTTTGATCAAAGCCATTTTTCCGGGTCTCCTACATTATCGGGCTCTACAGAGACTCAAAATTCATCATCTTCAAAAGGGTCTCAGTTATGTGGACAGTATCCCATTAGATCAGGAGTCTCGATCAAAACTCCAATGGTAGTTAGACCATCTTGAAGCATGGAACTGAAGAGCAATCTTCTCTGCAGTGCCAGATCTAGTATTAAAATCTGATGCAAGTCGTATTGGTTGGGGCGCAGAAGGTGGTCAGTTCTCGACTGATGGCGCATGGTCAAAAAATGAGTACTTACTGCACATCAGTTGTTTAGAGAAGCTTGCAGGTTCCTTTGCGATTTAGACATTTGCAAGAAACAGGATAAGTTGTACTGCTTTTGTTTGAATGGAGAATTTAGAGGCCGTCTGGTACATAAATCATTTGGCAGGTATAGATCAAAACCGCTGGCAGACCTGGACAAAAACCTTTGGGAATTTTGTCTTCAGAGGGAGATTTCTATTCAGGCAAAGTATCTTCTGGGAATTCTGAATACTTTAGCGGAGTGGTATTCCAGAAATCTTTAAGATTCAAGCGAATGGCGTCTTCATCCATCAGTATTCAGAGATCTCTCTTCCAAATTCAGTCCCTTGTCAACAGACCTTTTTGCCTCCTCAATGAAAGCCCACCTTCCTTTTTATTACAGTTGGAGACCAGACCCTCAGGCTTTAGAAACAGGTGATTTTCTTCAGTACAGGTGTATTATGCTTTTCCTCCCTTCATTATGATATCTTGAGTCCTTGCTCAGATCTGTCGCCAAAAAGCAAAAATAGTACTGGTTACTGCGTTCTGGCAGGGCCAGCCCTGGTTTCCAACCACCTTGGAATTGTCTGTGGACTCTCCTTCGGTTAAATCCTTGTCTACTTCAGAATTCTCATGGTTTATTCCACAAGCTAGTTCTCAATCGATCCCTCACTCTAGTGGCATGGTTGGTTTTGGGTCTTCTTGGAGAATCCCAGGCATTTCGGGACAAGCTGCTCAACTCATTCAGCAATCTTGGGCCCCAGGACAACCAAAACTTTATAAATCAGCTTGGGAAGTTTGGAGTAGCTGGTGCATGGACAGGGGTACAGATCCCTTTTCAGTGGATGTGATTTGGAAAAACAATTTCTTAGGTTCTCTGGCATCCCAATGGAAAGCTTATAAACCATTAAAACATATTGATTGGCGATATCAGAAGAGCATGTGAGAGTGGGTGGAAGACCGGTGGGAAAACATCCATTGATATGCCGTATGTTGAAGAGAGTAAGATTTCCCAAACCTCCTTTACCTAAATATAATCCTATGTGGCATGTTAATGTGATTTTACAATTTTTTCTGACACAACCTGATATTTCCTTTTTATTTCTCAAGCATTTATCCGCTAAATTCACTGTTATTTTATGTCTGGTTTCTTTGAAATGACTTTTTAATGTCAAAGCCTTAGATGTCTTTTCAGTTCAATATACCCTTTCTGGTGTTTTCTTCCACATCTATAGAACTAAAACAAATTAAATATCTGTATTTTTTCCTTATTTTCCAAAATATCCAAGATTATGTGTAGGTGTTTGTTTAGGGGAATATATTTCTAGGGCTAGAGATTTGAGGAAGCCATCTGCTCCCTAGTTTCTTATGTACTTTAGAGCTCTTCATACCCCGTTTTCATCTCCCCCTCTGGCTCGTTGGGTCAAATGGATGATCTGTTTGGCTGGTATTGATATTTTAGTTTTTGGTGCCCATTCTACCAGAGGTGCTATGGCATCCAAAGACTTTTGGGCTGGAGCTGAGTCGGATAACATCCTCAAATCTGCGGATTGGAGTAATGTTTCTACTTTTAGAAGGTCTTATTGCAAACCTGTTTCTCATGTTGCTCATAAAGTCGTTACATTGCTTTGAAGTAGCATAATATGAGCCTCCTTTCTTGTAATAAAATGGATGTTATCCTAGCTTCAGTGAAAGAAAGTCTTGATTTTATTAAAGACCCGGAGGCGAGTATTATCCCTCCACATGTGTTTTTTCCAACCCTCCCTTTGATTTTCTTTTCTCTAGCTTCATCTGCAACTTCTAACCAGACGTCTTCACAGGAGGTTGATAATTCACATTCTTATGTCTCATAATATTTCATCTATGTCCAGTCTACCCACATACGAAGGCTTACAGATTTTCAAGATGATTTTACTGTACAATTTCCTTATTTTCCGTGTACTTTGGACCAATTAAAGAACTTTTTTGCTCTGTTGTTATTTGTGTTGAATATATGTTTTACAATTCCTATGTTTCAACTTTCTTAACTACTCCTTGCAAGAAAAGAAGACTTGTTACTCCCAGTCAAGGTAAGTATAAGTAAACTTTATGTTGATTGCTTGTTTCATTCTTTGACAGCGTGTTGTTGTTTTATCTAGGAGCATGCTGGGTTTGTAGTTTTTCTTTGCTTCTGTTAATTAAAGGCAAGAAAAGGATGGCATAATATTCCCATCCATGCCTAAAAGAAAATCAAGATTTTCTTTCACTAAAGCTAAGAAAATCTCACTTTCAGTGTACTTATGAGTGACATTCAATGACCAAATGTGTGATACATAGAGCAAAACGTCCTCATGAGCAAAACTAAGCAGTGCGATACATTAAACAACCTCCTCACATCATGGCACATGATGTAACATCTCCTTTGACCACTACAGCTGAGCCGCTTGCACTAACATGGACAATTTATAACTTTCATTGGTTTCTCCAAATAAACTGTGCAAGATTGCCAGGCAATTGTAACTTGGCCACATAAACACGTTTTATCACAAGCTTAGAAGTTAGAAATCCAACTCCTGTCCTCTATATAGTACTACGATATTATTATGCTATAAATCTCAAGCAGTACAATGACAGACATCCTTGACTCACTCTCTCAGGGACACTGTCCTCATGGATTCCCTCGCTATCATGCTCCACCAGCGTCCCTCATCTCTCTACAGCGCCTCTCTCACATCCATTTCATTTGTTTTATAGCACTACTCATACCAGTGTAGGGTGCCAGAGCACTTTACTCTGCACACACATTATGCAGAGACAATGACTCATACATGTGTAAATCAGTCTAGGAAATGGTACATAACACAAAGAGCATTACAAGGTGTAGGAATCACATGTCATCCATACTATTAAGAGTGTTTGACTGGAAAAGCACAAAAGCAGGATTTAATACCAACCACAGCAGTTGGGGTTGGCTTTGCTAATAAGAATGCATTTCTACCCAAAAAACCCAACTTTAGGAACATTGGGATAATAAAAAAACTGGAGAAAAACATAACATTCTAATATATACCATGCAGTTTACATGCAACTGAGCTCTTTGATAACAGTTTATATGTCACTGTGTTATTAGATGATTGATTGCAACTAATGAACTGCAAGTATCAAAAAGATCTCTGTAACAAAAGCAATCACCATCTGAGCTATCCACATACAATAAAGTTCTATCTGCATGGTACACCTGCTGCAGCAGGCATTTAATGAATCTCTGGGCTACGTTATTGTGAGTCAAAATTGCCACTGAAACTCAGATCTCTCTCCAGTACGAGCATCAATCACACCAGTTATCTCATTCTTCCCTGGACATGTGTATTGTTTCCTGAAAACTGCTGTGCACACAACAGAACTCTGCAGAGAGGGCTTTCCCCACCCCAGCTCAGGGCCAGGTGCAACTGCCGACTGCCTGTCGTATTTGACCTTCCTTGAAAGTCGACCCCTCCACGCATTAATAGTGCTGCCTTGTCCTCCAGTTTGAACTGCACTCTCTCCAGTAAAGTGAACTGGCTGCTCTCAGACTTTCATTAACACTTACCGAAAGCTGCTTCTGAAGTTCAATCATGCTTATCTGTTTTAAAAGTAACTCTGAATATTATTTTTTTTCTGTATTCGCCAATGTTCTTACATGTAATATCAAGTGTGTCGGGCGGTTATGGCCTATATTTTATAATAAGGATGCTTTCCAAAAAACAGGAAGTCAATTTACGGAGCAATGCTGAACACAGCAACTTTATATTAATGTAGCACTAACTCAGTGGTGGATCATGCAGGTAAGCGTGGTGAGGCAGGGCAAGGGTGGGGGGTTGAAAGTGACAAATGGCTGGATACGAAACGTAAAATAAATAAAACCACTTACCTTGCACTCCCCACATCGCTGACTCGGCGATGCAGCGAGCACAAGGTAAGTAGTTTTATTTATTTATTTCACATTCCCTATCTCGTCGTTTGTCACTTTCAACCTCCACACCCGCCCGCCCGCCTCACCACGTTTACCTGCACGGGCCGCCCCTGCACGAACTGGCCACAAAGTTTGAAAGTGTGCAGCTTGTAGTGAAATCGATAACCAGTAAAAACACAAGGATTACAGACTAGCACTCAATGGACTAGATGTATCAAAGGATTTTACCTATTCTGTGTCTATGGGAAAATGTGTTCATACATATGGCCCAATATGAACCATCTTTCCAACTTAAGACATCATCATTCTCGCATATGCTCTGGGCTAACGGGGCACTCACCGTGGGCTGCTTTTTGGCTGCTGCGAAAAACAAGCCATACAGGGCAGGCAGAGAGTGAACTGTCTCATCCAGCTGTGCCCAGGTTCCCGGCTGGCTGGTGTGCAGCAGGTCATTGCCAAACATACAAAATAAGCAGCCCCTTGGGTCTCAGAGAGGGCTGACAGAGGGGGCACAATCTGTTTTTGTGCACAACAAAGGGGCATATTTGTGTGGAGCTGTGCTAAATTTAGCAGTGCAGCACTCCAACATTTCCAAAAAGCAGGGATGTGGTTTATTTACAACAATACAGCGCACCCCTGTGTTTTCACTAGTACTGGTGCTAAAATTGGCTGCCTAACGCCATCTCAGGCAACCTTGCACCATAGTGCAAGCGTGCCTGAATTGAGGGAATGATGGTTTATGTGCAGGAAGGTGTCCCTTCCTGCACATAAACAATCCATACTTGGGATTTGTTACTTCTATGTGTGCTACAGAATACAGCACATAGAGAAGTTGCAACTCATCATTATTTAATGATTGTTTATGTGCAGGAAGGGACACCTTCGTGGCTATTTACTCTTTCTTTGTGTGCTGCAGAATGCAGCACACATGAAAAAAGCAAAAAGAAGGAGAAATAATAGTATTTCTCCTTCTTTTGTCATTCTGATGTCTGCTCTTGCATGGCGCTGCCAAAGATTTGCACAACCTTGTAAATCTGTGCCAACGTCAAAAAGCAGTGGGTGTTGCAGTAGAATGCCTACAGCAACACCCATTGCACGTCTCTTTCAAGCTAAGTGATGCGTGTAAAGGGGCCGAATTGACAAGGCGGTGTTAAGCCACAAAAAGTGGCTTAACGCCGCCTTGTAAATATGGAGAAGGGCATAGCTCCACCAGAACGTCACTAAAATTGACGTTCTGGTGGCGCTAACCCCTTTTAAATATACTCCAATGTATCCCAATATGCCATGTTACCATGACAACAAGCCCTCCAGGCCTGTTGCCGGAAACCTTAATTCCTGAGCAGGCATGAGTCATCAATGTATTTTAATGTAGTCATGCGAACACCGGCATTAACATTCATTAGTTTAACTCATGAAACGTGGTACTTGGCATAGCTGGATGTAACACAATTCATCACTGATTAAATCAGGTAAAAAACAAAAAAAAAAGGTTAATTATAAATGAACGGTTATGAAGTTTTCCTTCACTCCCATACATTCACCAACTTCCCTCCAAATAGATATCACAAGTCTACAGTCTAAAAAAACTCACTCACAATCACAATTCTCTATCACATTAAAAATGCTTTACTTTTGTATAATACATACCATGAAATAAGTCGCTTGTAGGTGTCAGGTAAGTTTTGGCTGTGGATGGCTCTGCATGACGGGGCACCATTGAGAGTTCTGAAGTTGAAGCTGAAGAGTTTCTAACATGGCATGTTGGTGGGTCATAAAGGTGTTCAGGTCATATGCTCATCCAATCATGTGTGTCTGTACATAGTGCATGGAACAAAGCTAAACCCTTCCTTTAAGGCAGTCCATTCCAGTGTTGCAGTCCCTGTTTACATTTCATATTTAAATTAAAATACATTCATGCAAAAAGTTTCTATTTCGTAGTGCATATACTTTTAACTCAGTTGGAACAGACATTTTTGATATTATCATAAAATATAGCAACAGAGTAAGCAGATACAAATATGGTGTTAATAAATCTATAATGATGTATCTAAGTTACATCTCTTGCAATATGCCTTGACTGCTTTACTTGCTAGAGAGTGAGGTGCTCAATAGGCATATCTTGGTTATCGAACAGCACTTGTGGGTCTGACAATATTGAATAATAAAAACAACTACAGTAGTGTGTTGTAGAAGCTCACTCCCTTAAAACCACAAAAAATAAATAACTCCTCAAAAACTGATATTACCTCATCCAGATGTGAGTGTCCAACATGTACCTGAAGCTCAATCCCACCAAGACCGAATTCTCACTACTTGTCAAGAACAACAAGCAGCAAGTAGTACAAACCTGACAAAGTGACATAACCATGGATATATTTGAACCCTACCATTCACCCATGCCAAGTCATTCAGATTAACTCAGCACAGACATCTAACCCTAAAGGAATTCATACTTAAGAAAATCAAGACGTTTGGATACCATCTCTCTGTACTGAAGGTAGTAAAATCATTCTTCTCAAAAATGTGTCTTCAGAACTGCTGTCCCATTCCTTGTACTCTAAGATCTGGAAGGTAGTTAAAAACCTATCCACTGGCCTTCACGACTCCACACTGCTCCCCTCAGCCCTCTTACCAGGCATCCTATATGCTTCATTGTGCCTCATTTGGGCCTCTAAAATATGACCCCATCACCTCTTTCCCTTACAGAACTCCATTGGTTCCCTTTGCAAGGCTCTGCCATGTTGAACGTCAGCTGACTCATCTACATATCAATCACCCTCTACCTGACCGACATGCACACCACCTCCAAATATTCTCTGTACACCTGCAGTCAAGACACCATGAGACTGGACATACATTAGTGTAAAAAACAAAAATGCCACAAGCCTGCTAAATGTATCCACCCAGATCCACTCCAATAATGCCTCAATTTAGGAGAAAACTTAAGACTCACCTCTTTAAAGAACACTACATCATGACAATAAGAGTCCACCTTTTACAGCCAGAAGCCAACTTTCCCTCAAATACACGCTTTTGACTGTATTTATGACATTCACCCTTGTGGGCAGGTTTGCGCTGTACAAACACCACATATATATATATTTTTACGGACTACACCCATGTTGAGAGAATCACTTACCTTGCACGCAGTGGCAGCAGGGGCGGTGGGTGAGATTTTAAAGTGGTGGGGCGCAAAATAATTAGCATACAGCACCGTAGCGAGCGAGCGAGCCCTTACCCTATTAGGGGAGTTTGGGGGGTTTACCCCCCACCAAGAAAATTTTGAAAAAAAAAAAAGAAAAAATTTGCATTTTCAAGCAAATTTGAGAAAGCAGGAAGGTTAATAAAGCAATTGTGAAAGTGCAGTTATTACATTAATAGATGGCATAACATAGGTAGCTGCTTATTCAGTATTACCACAGAGCTTCATACATTCCGTCCTATTATGCTCCGGTGATGAATTCAGACTATAAGACTTTCATGGAAATCTCAGCTCTAAGAGTAGAAGAAGTTGCACCGCAGTGTAATGGTTGCCAGGCTCGTTCTGCAGGAGCGTCAGGAACTTGAAGAAAAGTCCACAGTCTTCCCCTACGGCCTTCCGACTCTATTAGACTCTAGAGTAACGAATGGCACGCAAGGGGAAAACAGGGAAACAAAACAAGGAAAGGCGGGGAAGAAAAACAGTCTTACAATATACTGAATATTAGACTCTAGAGTAACGAATGGCACGCAAGGGGAAAACAGGGAAACAAAACAAGGAAAGGCGGGAGAAGAAAAACAGTCTTAGAATATACTGAATATAAAAGAGGCAGCGCAATGCGCTGTTACCGTGATTCTGGTTGAGCTGAGCTTTGTACACACACTTCACATAGGTTCACGCAAGTACCCCCAACATAAATGGTATAAAGGTTATCGTAATTTGCCAAGGGGAAAGGTTTGATAGGCAACACAAGCAACAAATCGTTCACCCTGCGGGAGACTGGTCCGGCCAGTGAACAAAGGTGTGCAAATCTGTGTAGTCTCCAAATAGAACAAACACTACAAAACTTTTAAAAACAGAGATAACAATGCATTTCTTACCTCAATCAGAATTTTTTGTATTCAAACAAGTAGCAGTATTCACTTTTTGCAAATGAAATCAGCACGTCTGTCTTTCAGTGTAGCAAACTTGTCAATTACTTTCATGTTGAAGTCCGGTATCTTTTGGACTAGCTTGCTCTCTACAGATAGCATCGCCAAAGCATTTAGTCTTTCCTCTAGCATGGTGTTCCTGAGGAATGTCTTTATGCGCTTTAAGGCTGAAAAACATTGTTCAGCTTCTACTGTTGTCATTGGAGTCGTAATCACAATTTTCAGTAAAGTCACTGTCTCTGTAAGTGAGTTTTCCATATGCAGTTTATGAATTAAACTCAGCAAAGTCAAGGCGCTTGTGGCCTTCCGGTACACAGGCATTCCGTAGAGTACAGTTAACTCAGTTCTCAGCTGCTCTTTTTTGAGCATAGGATATGCTTCCACACCCTGATTCAGAGCACGCTCAGGGAAGGATTCATCATATTGTGCAAACTCTTTACTTTGCAATAAAGTTGCACTCACAAAATGTTTTGTGAATGAAAAACGTTCTTGTGCCTGCACAATTACAATGTCACATATCTCCTTTCCAATTCGAACCAGAGAGGTGATGTTTTGTCTGCGGTTTGCAAAAATATAATGCTCTGTCAGTTTGCTCTCTAAATCGTCAACCCCATCTCTCACTTTCATAATCTTTTGTACAAATGCAGATGTATTGGCTTTCACAGAGACAGTATCTAGGTCTTTTCTTTGCAACTGATCGTATAACACATCAACAGGACGCATTATGTCATGAAATAAAAACAGGAAGAACTGAAACTCTTTGTCTTGTAGTGTTCTAATAAAGCCATGGGCTTCATTCTGACTTGTGTGATCAAAGTCTTCTCTGGATGCTATGGCGACAAAACATTTCTCAAGGCCCTCGCTCTGTTCAAAGATTAAGTTGACTGTACGAATGTGAAAGTTCCAACGAGTTGAGGATCCCCTTGGTACGCTTTTGTCCACAATCTCATGAAGGGCTTCTGTTCTTTTGGGGGAACGTGTGAAGAATGCTGCTATGCCTCCGATATCCTGAAAGAAAGCTCGTGTCCCTCTGATCTTTGATAGCGCCTGTTGCATAATAAGATTGAGTTGGTGGGCGTAAGAGTGCACAAAATGAGCATTAGGGTACACATCTCTAATTCGTTTCTGTACTCCACTAAGGTTTCCACTCATTACGGACGCACCATCATAGCTTTGTGCGATAAGATTTTGTTTTTGAGGCAGGTCCGGTAAAATTAAGTCCAGTTGACACAGTATTGCTTCAGTGATGGTTGCTGCACTAGAGTCTCTTAAATGCGTAAAGCCATAAAACCTCTCCACAACGTTTCTGAAACTATCAAGGTACCGAAACACTAACACGGACTTTGTTTTAGTGGACACATCAGTGGTGTCATCAGCCTGAATAGCCACAAAGTCTGTGTTTCGCAACTCTTGCACAATATGGCTTCTTATAATTTTGTGCATACAGTCAAGGAGTTCATTTTGTATTGTATTAGAGGTGCCCTTAAAGACTGTAGCACGTGCTAAATGTCTTTCTAAATCCTGGTCTATGGTTGACATTAAATCCACTAGGCCTCGGAAGATCCTAGGTTTTGAGGAAGTTTCTGATTCGTCATGGCCTCGCAATGCCAGTTCGAAAGCACCACAGAAACAAATGCAATCAATGATCTTGGATAGATTTTGTCTGTTCTTATCAACAGCTTCATTGTGTTTTTAAATGGATTTGCGATACGCATCATTTATCTGCTGCTCAAATGGTGCGTCTTCCCCCAACATTCCAAGTCTTGTCCAGTTTTCCAGATGATTTCTTGTGAGCGCATGCTTCTTTATTTTTTCAGCGATGTGCTTCAGGTCTACTAATCCTTGCCGTGTCCAAGAAAAGTCACCGCCAAACAGCAGGCAGGGGAAGCAGAACAGAGAATTTCTTATAGGGCACCCTGTAAGCAAATCAGCTTTTGTGTACCAGGCATTTGAGAATGTACGTTTTGACATTTTTCCTCTGTCCTGGGTAGTTTGCTGTAGGTTTATTTCAGGCTGATGAGGTCCTAATTGCTTTATCTGTAGTTTTTGTTCAAGTGGCTGTGACTGGAATGACTTTGCAATCAGCTCTTGTACTGTATTCATGATGGTGTTTTGCTGGCCTTTCCAATATATATATATATTAAAGAAACCTGTCAATAATCAAAGTACAACGTATAAGGTGCAGTGCAATAATATCAAATTTCAGTATAAATACATTATACATATATCTTGTGCATTATCCTAATACATCTCAAATGACTGCTAAAAATAGAGCCGTACTCGCTCCTGCCTCTCTGTGCCATAGTGGTTGCTGGAGGCACTGAAAGACACTGCTTGAGGGCCTTGAGAGTGACCACATACATACATAGCCCTAACTCCCATGTAAAAAAATATATAGCATCAGTTTCCTTACCTTCAACACTGGTGTTTGCTGGGTTGTAACCGGGGTCGGGTAAGAGAGCAGCAAAGGAGGTTGGGGTCCTCTTGTTGTTTGCTGATAAACCTGTCAATAAACAAAGTACAATGTATAAGGTGCAGTGCAATAATATGAAATTTCAGAAGAAATACAAATACATCTCCAACAGCTCCCCTTCCCACAAAATGACTGCTAAAATACAGCCGTACTGCCTCCTGCCTCTCTGTGCCATAGTGGTTGCTGGAGGCACTGAAAGAGACACTGCTTCAGGGCCTGGAGAGTGACCAGATACATAGCCCTAACTCCAATGTAAAAAAATATATAGCATCAGTTTCCTTACCTTTAACACTGGTGTTCGCTGGGTTGTAGCCGGGGTCGGGTGAGAGAGCAGCAAAGGAGGTTGGGGTCCTCTTGTTGTTTGCTGATAAACCTGTCAATAATCAAAGTACAACGTATAAGGTGCAGTGCAATAATATGAAATTTCAGTACAAATACAAATACATCTCCAACAGCTCCCCTTCCCACAAAATGACTGCTAAAATACAGCCGTACTGCCGCCTGCCTCTCGGTGCCATAGTGGTTGCTGGAGGCACTGAAAGAGACACTGCTTCAGGGCCTGGAGAGTGACCAGATACATAGTCCTAACTCCCATGTAAAAAAATATATAGCATCAGTTTCCTTACCTTTAACACTGGTGTTTGCTGGGTTGTAGCCGGGGTCGGGTGAGAGAGCAACAAGGGAGGTTGCGGTCCTCTTGTTGTTTGCTGGAAAATTGCCCCAAAATGAGGTAATGTTTCAGGTTGTCAGGTGCTGAAAATGAAAAGATAACAATTTATTTTTGAAACAGTAGGGTAATGAAACAAAGACTGTGAGGAAAAACATAACGCTCCAATTTTTTCCTGCAGTTTGCATCCAGCTCTTAGATGACAGATAATAGCTCACTGTTGTATGTTAGGATTTTAACAAGTAACAAAAAGATCTTTCTGACAAAAGCAGTGCCTCACTGACCTATTTACATCATATGCATTTTGTGATCTGCATCAGGTATATATGTTCTTTGCAGCAGGCACATTAAGCTTCTGCGCTGCCGCCTGCTGCTAGTACACTACTGGGACCACAAACATAGTCTGGCAGACTGCCAACGCTCCTACATATATAGGCCAACAACTGATGTTTCTATTTTTTGTTTTATATAGCGATGTAGACCCGAGACATCGGGCATCAGAGCGCTTTACATGAGCACCAGTTTTGTAACATCACCATTATTGCCTAAATAAACATTAGAATACAGCTTAAAATCCATGCCGGGGTAATGTGGCCCAACATTGTCAGGAACGTGAAAACCAAAAATCAGATGAAACCAAGCAAGACATTCAATGGCACAGTTATAATTATTGTAACTTTATTTCACTTGTAATGAAACCTACTTTATCATAAAGCACTCTGACATCTTTGGGTAATGACCACAATATGTAAAAATGAATAAATAAATAAATGAATAAGCACTGTGTTGGATTTATCAGTGAAGCAAACACTATCTTGGTAGCATTAAAGGATACAGGAGTGAAGGCACAGCACAGGCGTGGATTCCATGCTCCAATCCTTGCCTGTGTAACTTGAGTCACGCTTGGGAGCAGAGCATGCTTGAGTGTAAGTTCAGCCACAGGATATACCATTTATGTTTGGGGTACTTGCGTGGACCTATGTGAAGTGTGTGTACAAAGCTCAGCTCAACCAGAATCACGGTAACAGTGCAATGCGCTGCATCTTTTATATTTAGTATATTGTAAGACTCTTTTTCTTCCCCCGCCTTTGCTTGTTTTGTTTCCCTGTTTTCCCCTTGCGTGCCATTCGTTACTCTAGAGTCTAATATTCAGTATATTGTAAGACTGTTTTTCTTCCCCCGCCTTTCCTTGTTTTGTTTCCCTGTTTTCTCCTTGCGTGCCATTTGTTACTCTAGAGTCTAGTAGAGTCGGAAGGCCGTAGGGGAAGACTGTGGACTTTTCTTCAAGTTCCTGACGCTCCTGCGGAACGAGCCTGGCAACCATTACACTGCTGTGCAACTTCTTCTACTCTTAGAGCTGAGATTTCCATGAAAGTCTTATAGTCTGAATTCAGCACCTGAGCATAATAGGACAGAATGTATGAAGCTCTGTGGTAATACTGAATAAGCAGCTACCTATTTTATGCCATCTATTAATGTAATAACTGCACTTTCACAATTGCTTTATTAACCTTCCTGCTTTCTCAAATTTGCTTGAAAATGCACGATTTTTCTTTTTTTTCTCTAAATTTTCTTTGGGGGGTAACCCCCCCAAACCCCCTTTATGGGTTTCGGGCTCGAACGCTGCGCTCGTTCGCTGCAGTGCTGTATGCTAATTAGTTTGTGCCCTACCAATTTAAAATCTCACCCACCGCACCTGCCTGCACTCCCCCTACTAGCAAATGGATTATGTGAGGGCCCTGGGGACTTTTATGAGCATGCTCGGGTAAGTTGCTCCCCGAAGCATACATGCGGGAAAACAACTTGGGGACTCGTCGTCGACTCACTGTCAATCACCACCCAGCCCGCCCCCCTGCACACTCCCGTTTCAGTCGGGTGCTGCCCGGCGGCGCCGGATAAATATCGTGCTAATTTATTTAAAATACACACAGTGAGTAAAAATAGTTATTTTGATTATTTTACGGCAGCCGCGGGTCCAAGCAGGGCTGGTGGGGCTACGCCCCTACGCCCAATGGACGCACCGCAGCTGAGTGGCAGTGCATGCTGGGATCTATGGTTTACCACTTAAACTACGGGTCTGCACGTGATTCGGCCTGACCAATCTCTGTTTCCTTGAAACTTGTTCTGCATTTTTCAAAAGCAATGTCCCTTAATGGGGATTCTAATACCATGACACTGCGGCTGACCAAGTCGTAACAGCTTTTAATCATTTAGGTTTAAATGAAACCGATCAGGGTGTTATACACATCCTTACGAATATAAGAAGAGCCATCACTCTAAAACTAAGAAAACATAGCCTAACAACAAGTAGTGATAGAGCAGTTTTTGTGAAAGAGGCACGGGAATCTTTTCGGACAGAGGTATTCTATTCATGGATAGTATTCCTAGAATCAAATGCAGTAACAAAAGTGTGTCATTTGTTTGAAGAAGATGTACCACTGGAGGAATATATTCCCTTTGAGGATATTCTTCTCATCTTCGGAATCTGCACTGGCTTCATGTGGACTGTCGTATACAATTCAAGGCCCTTTGCTTCATGTTCCAGATTTAGTAGGGCATCGCGCCGCCTATCTCCAGTCTCTGGTCCACCCCTACATTCCTTCCCGTTCACTTAGATCTTCTTTGCAGGGTAACTATTCGATTCCAAGATTTCGTCTTGTTAAGATGGGAGGTCGTTCATTTTCTCACCTTGCCCCCACACTTTGGAACTCTCTTCCTATTCCATTAAAATTGGAATCTTCCATTGTTAAGTTCCGCAAAGATCTCAAGACCTGGCTTTTTCCCCAGTAGTAGCTTTGTATTCGCTTGATTTTCTTGGCGCCGGGAGACCCCATGGTGGGTAGCTGTTGCGCCTTATAAATTCAATTACAAATACAAAATACAAATACAAATATTAAAATTCCACTCACTTACCAGGAGCATAATCTCTGGTTTAAAGGCGCCCTAAAACATTACAATCACACTACCATGCTTGGTCCTCCAGGTAGACCAGGAGCACATGGCCGATTTTAACCGGCTACACACCTCATCCTGACATTGAAGCAATGTCAGATGAGGAATTACTTAATCAAATACAAGAACTAATGGAATTACACAGTTAAACCACAACTGTCTGGAGTTACTGAGAAGAACTATATTAAACAAAATCCTACATCTTCTAAAAAGAAGTGGGAAAATAGCAAATAACATTCAAAAGAGAAAGCTCTCAATTGCGAGGTAAGCCTCCTCAAAAGGAGCCCTCTGAAAGGAGGTATAACCTCAGGAATAGGGATCATTTGAAAAAACCTGACAGGTATCAGGATAAGATAAACTTTCCTCTAGTACCTTTCAGATATCTTCACAGACATCCGAAAGAAGAAAATGGTTAGATCACAAAAAAGAACTCGCAAAGTCCAAAGACGATCAACACGTTCAGAAACATAAATCAAAACCTCAATTCACCAAGAAGAAGGTAGCAGGTCTGAAGATCAGACATGCTGAGAATTCTGAGAACACAACTCAAGAATCGGAATGTGCTCAGACAATGCTGGACAGTGCAACTGAAGTAAAAATAGCTTGCCAGAACCTGAAGGAACTTCTGGGGATAGTGGACTTGAATGAGTACATCACAGTTGAGACTGTAGACACCAGAGTTAGTTCTCCACAAAGATTACATGAAATAACACTCCAAATGGAGGGAGGCATACCGAGAAAAGTGAAAGCACTCTCTTGGGAAAACTTTCAAGGGATTTTGATATACTTCTAGCAGAACAGGACTGGCCACCAAAATTTGTCAGGGAGTGCCCACATGGCGAGGACATCATTATGCCAGCCTTCTCCAACCATATTCCAATTCACCTAAAATACACTTATGCCAGGAAATGGGCGGTTGCCCAGGCCCCAGCATTATACAAAAATCATGTAGGATGGGATGAGGACTCACCTCACCACAAAATACAGTTAAAAAGGAACCTACTGCACAAAGGCAGTACCCAATTTAGCAAGAAGCTAAAAAACAGGTCAGGGAAATCTTAGCTCAACTTGAATACCAAGGGGTGAATAAAACTAGCACCTCTTCAATGAACAATCCTTTGTTTCCTCTTTCCAAACAAGATAAAACATATTGTCTAGTTTTGGAATACAGACACCTGAACACTTGTTCTAAAACATATGCAGTGCAAAATGCACATAGTACAGCATTCATGAATAACATTGTGCATAAAAAACACATTAGACATTTCAAATGGTTTCTTTTACCAAAACATAGCACCTGAAAGCAGGTTCCTATTAGCTTTCTCAAAAATGGGAGCCCAGAGTCAATTTTGTCGACTCCCACAAGGGTTCAAGAACAGCCCAGGGTTATTCTCAGCAAGAGTAACAGAGTTACATCAAATTTATGATGACGAGGCTTTGTCTTATGTCGATGATATCTATCTGATAGACAATAACCTAGATAGGCACTTGAACAGGGTGAGTACCATTATACTGGGCTTCGCCTCTGAGGGCTATAAATTCAACTTACAAAAATCCTGAATTTCCCACCACAATGTCCTTTTCCTAGGATATGAGCTTTCAAGTGAAGGCAAAAGCCTGGCAGCTAACTTTTTAGAAAAATGTGCATTGCTCCAACCACCAAAAATGCTGAAAAATGTAAAGTCGATTCTAGGTTTCCTAAATTTTTGAAGAACTTACATTATAAATTATGCAGAAAGGATTACACATCTCTATAAATCAATCAAACCTAATTTTTCAATCAAAAATAGGACACAAGAACACATGGAAATATTGCGTTCACTCCAAGCTAACATGTTAGTAACAAATCACTTACAAACACTAGTAAATAGACGCAATTTAGTGATCCGAATAATTTCGGGTCAATGCCGATTCACCTACTTACATTTTAATGAAGGTGAAAAAGTACCAATGGCATACAAATCACATTTGTATACACAAGCGGAAATGCGCTTCACTCGAACAGGAAAAAATTCTGACAGCAGTTCAAACCACAAAAGAAAGAGCTCTAGCTCAGGAGAAACACATTATTGTTGTGACTCCAGTACCAGCCATAGAGGCAGTTACAAAAGCAAGCGTTCCAAATGCAAAAGCTTTACATCCAAGAGGGATGCAATTAGTTAATTCTCTTGCTGGAACAGATGTTGAATATGTTTTTGATCCTGATTTAAAAACACAAGCATTCCTGCAATATAAACATGAATGTCCTCTGCCTATTGAGATTCTCCCTCTTGATCAGAACGAATTTATAATTCATACTGATGGATCAGCACAACCTGCTACGAAAAGTAAGCACGCTTACTGTGCTGCGTGAACAATCGTTAAAGGTCTCATGGGCGATGGTAAATTCTGACCTATGGTCACTAAAACTCAATCTCTAGGAGATTGTACCTCTCAGAGAGCTGAACTACAAGCATTCAAATTGGCACTTGAAAATACGGATCGCGAATTCCCCACACTTATAGTGTGCGATTCTTTTTACTGTGTTCAGTCATATAATGAATATTTACAGAATTGGCTTCAAAATGGTTTCCAAGATGGAAAAGGTGGCACAATCAAGCATAAAATGCTTTGAGAACAAGTAGTTTAGTTGATGAACATGCTGAGTCATCAAAGTGATGGTGTTCACGTTGCAGGGAATTCATTGGCTGACGAAGCTGCGAAGGGGGCTGTGCTAATGGCTTCCGGAGCTGCAATCACTTGTTCAAAAACAAGAATAGACAGTGAGATATTGTTGGCTGTCAATGCTTCAAGCAAAGGCAGTGGTGCAGCTTTACCGACAAAATTTCCACTCAAATATTCGTATGTAATTGAAGCGAACAACGCTCTGTTTGCTCGGATCCCTGGAGTGGGGGATAGGGTAAATCCAAACATGAATCGTAGAGCAGGTTTTATTTATAAAGCACATCTTGGGGAGGGTCTGTCACATCAGGGGATCTCTGAAACAATAATAACATTAAAAGAGATGTACTGGTGGCCTGGAATGAATACACTGATTCACATCTTCATCAATGAATGCATAGATTGCAATAGACAGCATAGTGCAGATCGCCACCAGACACCAGACTATGAAGTAGTCTGCCTAGTACAGACACCATTGTTAGACAGCATTAGACTATCTATGCGCAGGGGTCCTTTTGGAAAAAAAAGGACACCACAAACACTAAGTCAAGGTTCCTATGGATGAAGCCTCAGCACTCAGCTGACGCTCGAACTATTGTATAAGATTTGTGAGTCTTTATTGGCACATCTGCAATTGGCACACTACATTCTGACCAGGGCCCTGCGTTTAGCTCTCGGGCTTACAAAAAAGACGTGGCCAGTCTGGGCGTAGCATTGCGGTACTCCTCTCCATTTCATCCTGAGGGAAATTCTGTTGTGGGAAGGAAAAACCAGGACATAAAGTAGTCTATAACAGCTAGAGTAATACATATGGGTGATGGGTGGGTCAAACATATTTAAGGGTTCCAAAGCTCATTAAACAATTTGCCAAGAAGTTCTCTAGGGGAGTCACACCATATGAGGTCCTATTTGGGATGCGAATGTGGGTTCCAGATCTCGAATGTAAAGGCACAGTGGTGGAAAATAAACCGTTTAATATCAAAAATCGTTTGACTATTTTACAGGACTTAAATGAACTAAGATCAAAACAAAGCAACGTGTTCCTGAAGCCAACCACAACTGGAGTAAAAACAGCCATCAAAGCAAGGCCTGTCTGATCCTAAAGCTTGGGGATCTAGTCAGAGGGAATATTGCAGACAAGAAAGAACGTGGGCCTCCTTACAGACAACCAGTATATGTCCTAGCCATCCACGGAACAAGAACAGTACTTTTTCCGCCCCTTCTTGAAAAAAAGGAGAAAAGATTTGTGTCAATCGACCTCATCAAACCACACTATGTGGCCAATACTAATTAGTAGTCCATGTGGACTCCAACCTAGTAGCAAACGCACTCCAATAGCAACTATCCAAGGGGCTCAGACTGAAAGACTCATCACCATCGAGAATTCAGCAGTAAGAAATGAAGGACTAAGCAAAAATGCTATGGAACTCATTCCTCTTGAAACCCAAATAACAGTTCATCCTGATACACCTGTCTACACCAACGTAACACGTGATCAACTGGTTACAGCAATTTCAACAAATCCTGATGCATTTTCAACCATTGACAGAACTGCCTCTGGCTATTTCATTAACTTTGATACATTTTCCGAGGATCCAAGCGAACCTGAAACAACGCCAGCAAAAAGAACTTTCAAAGATCAAGTACAAGACTTTCTTTGGTTCCTGAAAAAAACTTATCTGGTTTGACCATGAATTGAACTATGGATTTTTTCTGGAATATTTTTCTTTCTGCTTTGGCTAGCATTAGTGATGACCCTTTGAATGCTGATAAACGGAAGATAAATTCACTTGGACACTAAAAGTAAAAATGTGAACTTACTTTTGAAACCACACAAATCATCACATCATGAAAGAAGAGACTTGTCAGCAGTGAACATCACACCAGTTCCTATACAAACTGGTATAGTTTAGGAAAAAACGGATAATGGTACATTAGGCCCATCAGAACTTTTGAAGATTCCAAACTTGTTTAAAATCTCATTAAGTGACTTTATTACCTCTGGTACCTATTCTGATGATTGGGACTTTGAGACTGTTAATAACATGATGTCTGATCTAGAAAAATCAGCTGCATTCTCTAACCATGAAAACTTAGAGGGTTCATCAGACTATGAATAGCTTTATTGTTATAACCACTATGGTCATCATTTCTTTTCATAAATCTGCAACACCTAGAAATGTACTTATGTATAACCAATGGGAACATTGTCCTAGACCACCAAGGGGTAGCTCAAAACTGTTTGTGAACAAATTTCCATATTGTGTAGGGTATATTACATCCAATCCAGAAATGTTTTACTTTAAAAATGTGAACCAAACAGGAACGAAAAATATGTTAACCAATACAAAACAGATTTATTCTGCAGCCTTTATTGCCCAACTGTCTAGACAAGGGTTCCACTTTTGGATAGACACAATTGACAAAAAATCTGTCTTGAGTTCAAAAGATTGGCAAGTGCAGGGGATAGAAGCTCTGTTTAGAGCCTGTATCATCCCACAGCAAATAATGTTTTTGAATGACAATGTCCAACAAACGTCTTGCCTTGGATTAGCCAAGACCAAAGACATAAACACACCTTCTGTACCAAACCCTGCATGCAATAGCACTACACAGGGAGCGGTCACAGTAGACACATTTTTTCAAAACAACAGATCAGATCTTGAATGGGAAAAATGGTTGCTCTGGCCCACAGACACAAACATCTGTCAAGAAAGATTCCTGAATAGAATACAGGGTTTTACTTTCAATAGGCCAGACCCACGATATGTTCAAAGACAGCATCCAGGGGTAGTAACAACATATAGGGTAGGAAAATTATGCCTTGATTGGCTACAGAAATCTACACTCGCGGATGTGAAATAACACTTATCTTTACTTAAAGAAGACACAGACCGTAGGGATTTCTTGCGAGGACCAAGAAAACCACATCAAAAAATATTTCAAATATGCTGGCATCTATGCTGCTTATAATGAAATATGGAAATTTACCCAAGCAGACGCCGCAGAAAGAATATGAGAAATTGATTGTATTCATTTCAGAGAACTCCCTCGCTGTGGTCGTCAATGGGTTAACGACTCTGTCATCCAGGATATATTCACTGGGCAACATTGTATCCTCTGCTGTAGACATACTGGAACAAGATTTGGTCATGCTGCGACAAGGCCAGTCTCAATTACCTTCTATTATGTTATTAGGCTGGAAGCTACAAAACTTGTGTGCAGGCTATATGCCTTGGCGTTTCATCAACACGTCGTCTCTGTTTACAGAATACAATCTCACTGATAAACAGATCAAACTGGCACAATGGGGAGCAAAGTGTACAGTGCTGAGCATTGAAAAACTGTAAAGATTGCCATTTACGGTATCAGAAAAAACAGCTACAGAATGGATCATTCATGGCAAAATATCTCTGCCTGTTAACAACTTTCCATTTTCAGTATTGCCTCAAACAAATGCCAGAAGGCAAAAATGAAAGGTTGGGTAAGGAATACGTTAGGAGATCCTGGGATTTACCTTACACACGCAATTGATGGAGTGGGGGGCGTGAAATTGTTCTTAGCGGTAGACACTGTAGAAATGCACTGAGCGGATCACTCATATGTCAGGACATAAGTTTATAGGCTTATAATGGTTCTGTGGCAAACCTATCCTGCCACCTGCAGGTTCACCGGCCGCTGTGATTAATCCAATATTTGGCCACTTTCAAATGGGAGTTACGTCATGTTGAATGATCAGAGTTGCTGTGGCATGTTGCCAGGCATCCCATATCTGGTAACGGTTAGTTCCAGGATCAATTTGTTGTATGCAAGTTTTGTTCCCCCAAATACACAGTCAGGGAGTCACATTTATGGCCTTCACTGAACGTCTCTTCTATACAATTTGATACTTTAAGCAGAATGAAAGCCATTCCTTTTACAACAAACCGTGCCTTTGACCTCGGCCAAGAAAACCTATGATCTACAAATTGCAAGGACTTCGGCTGAGATACAAACTGCCCAATACATTTCACAGAAATGCCCTTTGAGAATTTCTTATATAATGTGTACCATTTCATCATATGTATATATTTATGTTCATTCATTTAGCATTTTCTATAAACTTATTGTTAGATCTGGGGGTCTCTAGTTGGCAGAGGTAGGTACCACTGTCTAAATAGGGACCCTTGCTTCTAGTCAGGGTAAGGAGGAAACCCTCTGAGATAACCCCTGCTCACCCTCTAGGTAGCTTGGCACGAGGAGTGAAGGCTAATCAGAAGGCAATGTGTAAAGTATTTGTACCAACACTCACAGTAACACAGTGAAACACCACAAACTGACTCCACACCAGTTTAGAAATATAAAGGTATTTAATCTAAACTACACAAGACCAAACGACAAAAATCCAACATACGCAGTTCAAGAATAAGGTTTCAAAAGAATTCTTAAGGTTGCGATAAAATTATCCACAGATGCGTGAAAAGTTCACAGTTGCGTCTCATTTGGCCAACAGTACCTTTAGTTACGACAAAGTTCCAAATCAGAACCTGGTGCGGTGGAAAACAAGTGAAGCGTTGCTCCTAAGACCCTGGGGAGGCGATGTGACAGCCCTGCTGCGGGGGTGTTGCGACGAATCCGGTCTGTATGGAGGGGAAGGCCACTTGTATGGATTCCGGTGCGTAGG